>NW_027206715.1:536838-647202 GCF_032191515.1 Phaenicophaeus curvirostris
GGGGGTTATATTTTTTTGGGGGGGGGGGGTCACCCCAACTGATCCTCGTATTGTTTGCGGAAACAATCTCCGGCCGGGAAGAAATCCCAGCAGCGCTCCTGGTACATCTTCCACACGTACGACTCCTGGGGGGGGGCAATTAATGAATTAACAGGGGGGTAATTAATGATTCATAAAGGGGGGGGGATGTGAATGGAAAGGGAGGACACCCACCCCCCCATTTACCTCCTTTTCCCCCCCACTTGCCCCCCCACCCCCATTTACCCCCCATTTTACCCCCTCATTTGCCCCCCAATCCCCTTTTACCCCCCCCATTTGCCCCCCCCCGGGCCATTTTACCCCCCAATTTGCCCCCCATCCCCATTTAGCCCCCCCTTTTTGCCCCCCCGGGCCATTTTACCCCCCCTTTTCCCCCCACTTGCCCCCCCATCCCCATTTACCCCCCATTTGCCCCCCCATTTACCCCCCCTTTTTGCCCCCAATCCCCATTTTACCCCCCCATTTGCCCCCCAATCCCCTTTTACCCCCCCATTTGCCCCCCAATCCCCATTTTACCCCTCCATTTGCCCCCCAATCCCCTGTTACCCCCTCCAATTGCCCCCCCCGGGCCATTTTACCCCCCCATTCCCCCCCAATCCCCATTTTACCCCCCCATTTGCCCCCCCAGGGTCATTTTACCCCCCCATTTGCCCCCCAATCCCCATTTTACCCCCCCATTTGCCCCCCAATCCCCATTTTACCCCCCCCATTTGCCCCCCAATACCCATTTTAACCCCCCTTTTGCCCCCCAATCCCCTTTTACCCCCCCTTTTTGCCCCCCCATGAGCCATTTGCCCCCCCCCTTGCCCCACCTGCCCCGTGTGCTCCGTCTCGTCCTTATTGATCAAATACATCAGGAAAAACCTGCGGAAAGAGGGGGGTTTTGGGGGTCACCCGCCGGGTTTGGGGCTCGGGGGGGGGGGCTTTGCCCCCATTTACCCCCCTAATTGCCCCCCCCCGGTTAATTGCCCCCCCCTCACATGTAGTTGGCCAGGTTGTGCTCCTCCAGCGTGTGGGTCTCGAAGCCGTGGGGCGTCGTGTCGAAATAATCCGAGCCGATCCCGCAGATGAAACACTTCGTCTGGGGGGGGGGGACACGGTTGGGGGGGACACAGAGACCCCCCCAAAAAAACCACCTCAAAAACCCTCAAAAAACCAAAAAAAAACCCCAAAAAAACCCAAAACCCTCCCAAAAAAACACCAACTCCCCATAGGAAAAAACAATTCCCCCACAAAAATATCAAAAAACCCTAAAAAACCCTCCAAAAATACCCTCAAAAAACAAAAAAAAACCCAAAAAAACCCAAAACCCTCCCAAAAAACACCAACTCCCCACAAAAAAACCCAAATCCCCCCCAAAAACTCAAAAAACCCTCCAAAAAAACCCTCAAAAAACCCAAAAAACCCAAAAAAACCCAAAACCCTCCCAAAAAAACACCAACTCCCCATAGGAAAAAACAATTCCCCCCAAAAATATCAAAAAACCCTAAAAACCCTCCAAAAAACCCTCAAAAAACCAAAAAAACCCAAAAAACCCCAAAACCCTCCCAAAAAACCCCAACTCCCCACAAAAAAAAACCAAATCCCCTCAAAAAAACCCCCAAAACCCCTAAAAACCCCTCCAAAAAACCACTAAACCCTCCCACTCCCCCCCCAAAAAACCTAAAAACCTCTCAAAATACAAAAAAAACCCCAAAACCCTCCCAAAAAACACCAACTCCCCACAAAAAAACCCAAATCCCCCCCAAAAAAATCCAAATCCCCCCAAAAAAAACCCAACCCCCCTCCAAAAAAACCCAAAAAACCCTAAAAAACCCTCAAAAAAACCCCTAAACCCTCCGACCCCCCAAAAAACCTTCAAAAAACCCCAAAAAACCCGCAAACCCTCCCAAAAAATACCACCCCCCCAAAAAAAAAACCCCAAACCCCCCCAAAAACCCCAAAAATCCCCTTTTTGCCCCCCCCCTCACTTTTTACCCCCCCCAGGACCCCCAACCCCCCTTTTTGCCCCCCCCCACTTTTTTTTACCCCCCCCCCTCACCTCCATGTCCTCCTTGACCTGCTCCTGCTGGTCCCTCAGCTCCCGAAGGCGTCGATGATGAGACCTAAAACCAGGGGTTTGACCTCAAAATCAAGAATTTTGAGGGGGGGACACCCCAAAAAAATAAATAGCCCCCCCCCAAACCTTGTATGATGGCGAGGAGGATGACGATGACGAAGAAGAAGAAGGTGATGTCGAAGACGACGCGATAGAGCTCGTAGTCGTCCCCCGCGGGGTCCTCGATCTCGTCCCCGATGCCCCCCCCGGCCCGGACCCCCACGTACATGTGGAACAGGTAGCACTGAGGTGGGGGGGGACACCCACAAAATGATGAGGATGGGGGTCACGGGACCCCAAAAAAACGCGATCGGGGACCTCGAAAAGCCCATAAAGACCTTCGGGAACCTTCGAAACCCAACAGGGACCTCCAGGAAGCTCAAGGAACTTGAAGGTCTATGGGGACCCACCAAGATCTTCTCACCTCAGGACCTTCTGGAACCCCCAAACC
Source organism: Phaenicophaeus curvirostris (assembly GCF_032191515.1). Classification (NCBI taxonomy): domain Eukaryota; kingdom Metazoa; phylum Chordata; class Aves; order Cuculiformes; family Cuculidae; genus Phaenicophaeus; species Phaenicophaeus curvirostris. Next base: position 539,427 of record NW_027206715.1, read on the forward strand.
ACTCAGATGCCCCCAAATCCCCCCCCCAGGACCCCAAAAGCCCCATAGGGACCTCCAGGAACCTCCAAAACCCAACAGGGACCCCCCGAGATGCCTCCAGGACCACTAGGGCCACTCTGAAGCCCCTTGAGATGCCTCCAGGACCACTAGGGCCCCCCCAAAGCCCCCCGAGATGCCTCCAGGACCACTAGGGCCCCCCCAAAGCCCCCCGAGATGCCTCCAGGACCACTAGGGCCCCTCCAAAGCCCCTTGAGATGCCTCCAGGACCACTAGGGCCCCCTCAAAGCCCCTTGAGATGCCTCCAGGACCACTAGGGCCCCTCCAAAGCCCCTTGAGATGCCTCCAGGACCACTAGGGCCCCTCCAAAGCCCCTTGAGATGCCTCCAGGACCACTAGGGCCCCTCCAAAGCCCCTTGAGATGCCTCCAGGACCACTAGGGCCCCTCCAAAGCCCCCCGAGATGCCTCCAGGACCACTAGGGCCACTCCGAAGCCCCCCGAGATGCCTCCAGGACCATTAGGGCACCCCCCAAACCCCCCCGAGATGCTTCCAGGACCACTCACGGTCATCATGTCGTCGCACTTCATGTCGGGCTCGTCCTCGTCCTCGCTCTTGTTGTAGAACTTGCGGAAGAAGTTGAAGGCCACCACGGTGTAGAGGTAGACGACCACGGCCAGGAGCCCCACGGTCATGGCCAGCTGCCAGGGACACCACGGGGACCTCCATCACGGGGGGGTCCCACCACCTCCAGGTGCCACCAGGAGCACCCCAGGAACCTTGAAGATGCCTCCAAGTCCAACCCAGGGACCCTGAGACCCCCAGGACCGTCCCAAAGGTCCTGGAGACGCTGCCAGGACCATCTCATGGACTCCAGGACCACCTCAAAGCCCCCTGAGATGCCTCCAGGACCATCTCAAGGACTCCAGGACCATCTCAAGGATCCCAGGACCATCTCAAAGCCTCCAGAGATGCCTCCGGGACCATCTCAAAGACTCCAGGACCACCTCAAAGCCCCCTGAGATGCCTCCAGGAGCAGCTCATAGACCCCAGGACCATCTCAAAGCCCCCGGAGATGCCTCCAGAACCATCCCAGGCTCCTGAGATGCCTCCAGGACCAGCTCTTGGACCCCAGAATCACCTCGAAGCGTCCCCAGATGCCTCCAGGAGCAGGGGCTGGACCTCCTGGAGCTGCCACCCACCTGCTTCCCGTTGTGGGTGACGGAGGAGAGGATGGTTCGCAGGGTCTTGACGCCCATCGCGATGTCCAGGAGGTGGGAGGCGAAGAAGAAGTTGTTGTAGTGGCCCAGGAGGGACATGGCCATGTACCACGTCAGGTACAGGAAGGACTGGGGGGGACACGGGGGTCACCGGGGGACCGAGACCCCCAGAACCTCCTCCTGGTGGGACCCAGACCCCCAGAACCTCCTCCTGGTGGGACCCAGACCCCCAGAACCTCCTCCTGGTGGGACCCAGACCCCCAGAACCTCCTCGAAACTCACGTTATCCGTAAAGATGACCCCAAACTTCCAGATCTGGTACCGGATGTCGATGGACGTGATCCTGGGTGGAGAAACAAGGGTTCTGATGGGACGAAGACCCCAAACCACCGCCCCAAAGACCCCTGAGATGCCTCCAGGCCCACCATGACCACCCCACCCCCCCCGAGGTGCCCTCAGGTCCTCCACGATCCCCTGAGATGCCTCCAAGACCACCCCAAACCCTCTGAGATGCCTTCAGGACCTCCAGGAACCCCAGAGATGCCTCTAAGACCACCCCAAACCCCTCTGAGATGCCTTCAGGACCTCCAGGAACCCCAGAGATGCCTCCAAGACCACCCCAACCCCCCCTGAGATGCCTTCAGGACCTCCAGGAACCCCAGAGATGCCTCTAAGACCACCCCAAACCCCCCTGAGATGCCCTCAGGTCCTCCAGAACCCCCCCGCGAGGCCCGGGGGACCCCCACCCCCCACTAACCAGGAGAGGATGGAGGTGTCGGGGGGTCCCTTCTTCTCGCCGTGCGCCCCGATCTCCAGGCTGGCCAAGTCCATCCCCAGCAGCTCCGCGATTCGCTCCCGCCCGTAGATGTCCCCGTACTTCTCCAGCACCTTGGGGGGGGACACGGGGGGGGGGGGTCACCAGGAGACCCGGGGACCCCCCAGATTCACCAAACCCCCCCCCCCCAATGAACCCCCAAAGCCCCCAAACTCACCTTCCTCTTGACGAACTTGTCCCAGTAATTGCTGGGGAAGGACCTGGAGGGGGGGGGAGGGGGCGCTTTGAGTGCGTGACCCCCCTCCCAGTCCCCCCCAGTCCCTCCCAGTCCCCCCCAGTCCCTCCTAGTCTACCCAGTTCACCCCCAAAACCCCTCCAGTCCCCTCCCAGTTCTTCCCAGTCTCCCCCAGTGCCTCCCAGTCCCCTCCCAGTGCCTCCCAGTGCCCCCGTACTGGGCGTTGAGCACGAGCCGGTCCCACTGGCCCTTGACGTCGTCGTCGGGCGGCTGCTCGGTGATGTAGAGCCCCGAGAACTCCAGGCGCCGAGCAACCTCCTTCTCCCGCTTGAAGATCACCAGCGGGATCTGGGGACCCCGAAACCAACCAGAATCACCCCAAATCCAAACAAAATTGCCCCAAAATCGACCAGAACCAACCAGGAGCAACCAAAAGCAACCAAAAAATCAACAAAAATCAACCCAAACCAACCGAAATCCAACCAAAACCAAACAAAACCCAAACTAAACCAAACAAAACCAACCAAAAATCAAACTAAATCAACCAAAACCAACCAAAAACCAACCAAAAATCAAACTAAATCAACCAAAACCAACCAAAAACCAACCAAAAATCAAACTAAATCAACCAAAACCAACCAAAAACCAACCAAAAATCAAACTAAATCAACGAAAAATAAACCAAAACCAACCAAAATCAACCAAAATTACCAAAAACCAACCAAACCAACCAAAAATCAACCAAAACCAACCAAAATTAACCCAAAACCAACCAAAATCAACCAAAACCGACCAAAATTAACCCAAAACCAACCAAAATCAACCAAAACCGACCAAAATGACACCAAAACCAACCAAAATGACACCAAAACCAACCAAAACGACACCAAAACCAACCAAAACTACTCAAAAATCAACCCCAACCTTCCAAAAATGAACCCAAAATCAACCCAAACTAACCCGTCCAACCAAAAGCCCCCAAACCCAAGCAAAACTCAATCCAAAGCACCCCAAAACCAACCCAAACTACCCCAAAATGAAGAAAACTACACAAAATTCAACCAAAACCCGTCAAAATCAAGCAAAACTAACCAAAACTCAACCAAAACCAACGAAAACCCAACGGAAACCAAGGAAAAAGCAGCCAAACTCGATGAACACCAACCCAGAGCCACCAAAATCCATGAATACTCAACTGAGGTCAACGAAACCAACCCCGAAATCAAGAAAACGACCCCAAAACTCAACCAAAACCAACAAAAACTCAACAGAAACCAAGGAAAAAGCAACCAAACTCAACAAATACCAACCCAGAGCCACCAAAATCAACGAATACCCAACCGCGGTCAACGAAACCAACCCCGAAATCAAGAAAATGACCCCAAAACTCAACCAAAACCAACGAAAACTCAACAGAAACCAAGGAAAAAGCAGCCAAACTCAACAAATACCAACCCAGAGCAACCAAAATCCATGAATACTCAACTGTGGTCAACGAAACCAACCCCGAAATCAAGAAAACGACCCCAAAACTCAACCAAAACCAACGAAAACTCAACAGAAACCAAGGAAAAAGCAGCCAAACTCAACAAATACCAACCCAGAGCCACCAAAATCAACGAATACCCAACCACAGTCAACGAAACCAACCCCGAAATCAAGAAAATGACCCCAAAACTCAACCAAAACCAACGAAAACTCAACAGAAACCAAGGAAAAAGCAACCAAACTCGATGAACACCAACCCAGAGCCACCAAAATCAACGAATACCCAACCACAGTCAACGAAACCAACCCCGAAATCAAGAAAATGACCCCAAAACTCAACCAAAACCAACAAAAACTCAACAGAAACCAAGGAAAAAGCAACCCAACTCAACAAATACCAACCCAGAGCCACCAAAATCAACGAATACCCAACCACAGTCAACGAAACCAACCCTGAAATCAAGAAAATGACCCCAAAACTCAACCAAAACCAACGAAAACTCAACAGAAACCAAGGAAAAAGCAGCCAAACTCGATGAACACCAACCCAGAGCCACCAAAATCCATGAACACTCAACCGCGGTCAACGAAACCAACCCCGAAATCAAGAAAACAACCCCAAAACTCAACCAAAACTCAACCGAAGAGCAAGAAAACCACCCAAACCCACCTCAAACCCACCCCAAACCACCCCAAACTCCCCAAACGCGGCAAACCCACCCTGGTGGCCACCGACCTTGAGGCAGTTGTAGCCGATGATGCAGAGGAAGGCGACGAGCGTGTGGGCGAGCGCCAGGGCCTGCAGCGCCGGCTCCATGTAGCCCGAGCTCTCCTCCAGGCAGTAAAACACCTCGCGGGGCTCGGCCTCCTCCTCCTCCTCCGCTAGCCCCGAGCCCTCGGCCGCTAGCCCCGAGCCCTCCAGCCCCGGCCCCTCGCCGGGGGGGCGATCCGACACCTGGGGGGACAGCGGAGACCTTGGCTACCAACCCTGACCCCTTGACCACCAACTCTGAGCCCTTGGCTACCAACCCTGACCCCTTGGCTAACAACCTCGAGCCCTTGACCACCAACTCTGAGTCCTTGGCTACCAACCCTGACTCCTTGGCTACCAACCTTGACCCCTTACCTACCAACCTTGAGCCCTTGACCACCAATGCTGAGCCTTGACCACTGACTCTGAGCCCTTGGCTACCAACCTTGAGCCCTTGACCACCAACCCTGAGCCTTGACCACCAACTGTGAGACCTTGGCTACCAACCCTGACCCCTTGGCTACCAACCTTGACCCCTTGACCACCAACCCTGAGCCTTGACCACCAACCCTGAGCCTTGACCACCAACTCTGAGACCTTGGCTACCAACCCTGACCCCTTGGCTACCAACCTTGACCCCTTGACCACCAACCCTGAGCCTTGACCACCAACCCTGACCCCTGACCACCAACTCTGACCCCTTGGCTACCAACCCTGACTCCTTGGCTACCAACCTTGACCCCTTACCTACCAACCTTGAGCCCTTGACCACCAACCCTGAGCCTTGACCACCAACTCTGAGACCTTGGCTACCAACCCTGACCCCTTGGCTACCAACCTTGACCCCTTGACCACCAACCCTGAGCCTTGACCACCAACCCTGAGCCTTGACCACCACCCTGAGCCTTGACCACCAACCCTGACCCCTTGGCTACCAACCCTGACCCGTTGACCACCAACTCTGAGCCCTTGGCTACCAACCTTGACCCCTTGGCTACCAACCTTGACCCCTTGACCACCAACCTTGAGCCCTTGACCACCAACCCTGAGCCTTGACCACCAACCCTGACCCCTTGGCTACCAACCCTGACCCCTTGACCACCACCCCGACCCCTTGACCACCAACCCCGACCCCTTGGCTACCAGCCCCGACCCCGCACCTTGTAGAAGAGGAGGATGAAGTTGATGGCGAAGGCGAGGAAGAGCGCCAGGAACCGCAGGTTGTAGAAGTTGCGGGACAGGAAATTCTGTGGGGCAGGAGGACCCATAAGTGCCCCCCCAGCCCCACAAGTGACCCCCCCAGCCCCATAACTGCCCCCCCAGCCCCATAACTGCCCCCCCTCAGCCCCACAAGTGCCCCCCCAGCCCCATAAGTGCCCCCCCCAGCCCCACAAGTGCCCCCCCTCGCCCCCTTACCAGGAACTTCACCCTCTGCACCTCCAGCTCGCCCCACACCTCCAGGCCGCCCTCAGCCGTGGGGTCCCTGCGCGGCGCCGTGGGTCGCCGTGGGGCAGGGGTCCCGGGCCCCCCCTCCTTCTCCCCATTCTCAGCACTGGGGAGAGGGGGCAGAGTTGGGGGGGGGGGGGTCATTGGGGACCCCCCCTGCCCCATAGATCCGTGGGGCCACCCCCCTCCCCCCAGCCCCCAGCCCTGCCCCATAGATTCTGTGGGTCCCGTGCTCACTCGGCCTTCTCCCCCTCGTCTTCCTCGTCCTTCTTCTCCTCCTCCTCCTCCTCCTTCTCCAGCTCGTCCTGTGGGGCAGGACCCATAGAGTGACCCTGCCCCATAGAGTGACCCTGCCCCATAGTGACCCAGCCCCACAGAGCCCCACTGCCCCATAGAGTGACCCTGCCCCATAGAGCCCCACTGACCCATAGAGTGACCCTGCCCCATAGTGACCCTGCCCCATAGAGCCCCACTGCCCCATAGAGCCCCCCTGCCCCATAGAGCCCCACTGACCCCTAGAGCCCCACTGACCCATAGAGCCCCACTGACCCATAGAGTGACCCTGCCCCATAGAGTGACCCTGCCCCATAGTGGCCCTGCCCCATAGAGTGACCCTGCCCCATAGTGACCCTGCCCCATAGAGTGACCCTGCCCCATAGTGACCCTGCCCCATAGAGTGACCCTGCCCCATAGAGCCCCACTGCCCCATAGAGCCCCACTGACCCATAGTGACCCTGCCCCACAGAGCCCCACTGCCCCATAGAGCCCCACTGACCCATAGCACCCTGCCCCATAGAGCCCCACTGACCCATAGAACCCCACTGACCCATAGAGTGACCCTGCCCCATAGAGCCCCTCTGCCCCATAGAGCCCCACTGACCCATAGCACCCTGACCCATAGAGCCCCACTGACCCAAGCCCCCCTGCCCCATAGAGCCCCACTGACCCATAGCACCCTGACCCATAGAGCCCCACTGACCCATAGTGACCCTGCCCCATAGAGCCCCACTGACCCCTAGAGCCCCACTGACCCATAGCCACCCTGACCCATAGAGCCCCACTGACCCATAGCACCCAGCCCCATAGAGCCCCACTGACCCATAGTGACCCTGCCCCATAGAGCCCCACTGACCCCTAGAGCCCCACTGACCCATAGAGTGACCCTGCCCCATAGAGCCCCACTGACCCATAGAGTGACCCTGCCCCATAGAGCCCCACTGACCCATAGCCACCCTGCCCCACACTCCCAGCCCCACATCCCCCCCTGCCCCACATCCCCCTCTAGCCCCCCAGCCCCACATCCCCCAGCCCCACACCCCCTGCCCCCCATCCCCATATTCTCTGCCCCAGATCCCCACACCCCTGCCCCACATCCCCCTCTAGCCCCACATCTCCCCCGCCCCACATCCCCACACCCCCTGCCCCACATCCCCCAGCCCCACATCCCCATATCCCCCTCTAGCCCCCCATCCCCAGCCCCCCATCCCCACACCCCCTGCCCCACATCCCCCTCTAGCCCCACATCTCCACCCCCCTAGCCCCCCAGCCCCCCATCCCCACGCCCCCAGCCCCCCACTCCCTGCCCCACCGCCCTCGTACCCCACCCCTCCTGGGTGCCGCGGGGCTTCCGTCGGGCGTGGGGGGATCGCTGGGGGGCTCCCCGATATCCCCGAGCCCCCCGGGCGCCTCGGGGGGCCTGGGCAGCAGCTCCTTGCGCCCCACGGCTCGCTCGGCCTCCTCCTCCTCCTCCTCCTTCCGCTCTTCGTCCCGCAGCCCCTCGCCCGCGTCCTCCTCCTCGTCCTCCTCCTTGTCCCCCTCCTCGCCGTCCCCCTCCCCGCGGGGCAGCGCGGGGGCCGGGGGGGTCTCCTCGCCGCCCCCCACGGCGTCGTGCGTGGGGTCGGGCATGTCGGCCAGGAGCTCGGCCAGGGCCAGGCGCTGGGCGCCCTCCACCCAGGTGCCCCCGAAGAGCGAGACCCACGCCACGCGGCCCACGGCGGCCGCCGCGCCCCACGCGCCCCACGCCAGCCCCGCGGCCGCCCTCCCGCCGGCCCGAGCCGCCTCCAGCGCCAGCTCCCGGCCCGGCCGGCGCCGCCAGCGCCTCAGCCGCCTCCTCCAAGCTTGGGGAGACCCCAAGACGCCGACCCAGGTCCCGCGCCCCGCGGAGACGTCGCCCCGCGCCGCCGCCTCGCCGCCTTCCGCCGCCGCCGCCTCCTCCGTCTCGTCCGCCTCGTCGCCCTCGTCCTGGTCGCGCCGAGCGGCCTCGTCGTCCTCGGAGAGGCGCGCGGCGATCTGCATCTCGAAGATGGTGTCCTCGCAGAAGTTGACGAAGAGCTCCATCTTCTCGGCTTCGCCGCCCTCGTTGACCACGTCGAAGATGAACTGGCGCTTGGACTCCTTGACCTGCGGCATCTCCCACTGCGCCTTGTTGGCGGCGCTGATCTCGAAGTAGAGGCGCTCGATGCGCCGCGCGGCCCCCATGATCTCGATGCGGCCCAGGAAGGGGCGGAAATACTCGAGGACGCTCTCCGCCTGCTCCAGGAAGGTGCGGAGCCGCTGGTCGTGGGGCACGTGCTCGGCCAGGTTGGTGAGCAGCACGGCCACGTTGAAGCCGATGTCGCGGGCGGGTTCCTCGAAGCGGCCGGCAAAGGCCTCCACGTCGATCATCTCGTTCTCGTCGGCCTCAGAGCACGAGAGGAGGAACTGGATCTCGGCGGGTTCGTACTGCTTCTGGCTGTCCATGGCCTTCTGGAAATCCTTCTTGGAGATGAGGCCCCGCGGGTCCGAGACGTAGTGCCGGAAGGCGTCCGAGGAGACGATGTCGCGCAGCTTGAGGAACATGTCGAAGAACTTGAGGATCATGGTGACGTTGCTGGACGACTCCACCAGCATGTCCACCATCTGCCGCGCGATGGTGCCGTTCACCACGTTCCCTGGGGGAGAAGCCGGGGCGGGGGGGGACACGCGTCAGGGCCTGGGGGGGGGTCTCGGTGGCCCAGGACGCCCCCAGGGCCACCGGGGATGGGGTGGAGGAGGCTGGAGAGCGAGGGGACATCCTGAGGGCTGGGGGACACCACGGGGAGGGAGGGGACACCTGGGATGGTCAAGGGCCACCTGGAGAGTGAGGGGACATCTGGGATGGTCGGGGCCACCTGGAGAGTGAGGGGACACCTGGAGAGTGAGGGGACACCTGGGATGGTCAAGGGACATCTCAGATGGTCAAGGGACACCTGGGATGGTCAAGGGCCACCTGGAGAGTCAGGGGACACCTGGGATGGTCAAGGGACACCTGGAGAGTGAGGGGACACCTGGAGAGTGAGGGGCCACCTGGGATGGTCAAGGGACACCTTGGATGGTCAAGGGCCACCTGGAGAGTAAGGGGACACCTGGAGAGTGAGGGGCCACCTTGGATGGTCAAGGGCCACCTGGAGAGTAAGGGGACACCTGGAGAGTGAGGGGACACCTGGGATGGTCAAGGGACATCTCAGATGGTCAAGGGACACCTGGGATGGTCAAGGGCCACCTGGAGAGTCAGGGGACACCTGGGATGGTCAAGGGACACCTGGAGAGTGAGGGGACACCTGGAGAGTGAGGGGCCACCTGGGATGGTCAAGGGACACCTTGGATGGTCAAGGGCCACCTGGAGAGTCAGGGGACACCTGGGATGGTCAAGGGCCACCTGGAGAGTGAGGGGACACCTGGAGAGTAAGGGGACACCTGGGATGGTCAAGGGACACCTGGAGAGTGAGGGGACACCTGGAGAGTAAGGGGACACCTGGGATGGTCAAGGGACACCTGGAGAGTGAGGGGACACCTGGGATGGTCAAGGGACACCTGGAGAGTGAGGGGACACCTGGAGAGTAAGGAGACACCTGGGATGGTCAAGGGACACCTGGAGAGTGAGGGGACACCTGGGATGGTCAAGGGACACCTGGAGAGTGAGGGGACACCTGGAGAGTAAGGGGACACCTGGGATGGTCAAGGGACACCTGGAGAGTGAGGGGACACCTGGGATGGTCAAGGGACACCTGGAGAGTGAGGGGACACCTGGAGAGTAAGGGGACACCTGGGATGGTCAAGGGACACCTGGGATGGTCAGGGGCCACCTGGAGAGTGAAGGGACACCTGGGATGGTCAAGGGCCACCTCGTATGGACAAGGGACACCTGGAGACCTCGTCCTGGGGTCCCCCCGGGGGTCTGGGTGGCCTGGGGCCCCCGTGGACGGTGCCGTCCCCCACCTTCCAGCAGGGACAGCAGCATCACCACCATGTCCTTCTGGAGGTCCAGCAGCTCCTTCAGGAGCCCGATCTGGCTCGAGTCCTGCTGGGACGAGAGGTCCCTCCATGAACCCGAGGTGACCCCCCCAATCCGCCGAGACCCCCCGCACCCCGTTCCGCGGGGGACACCCCCAGGATGAGCCCGACGGGGGGTGGTGGCCCCCCAGACCCACGTAGCAGCCAAGCCGGGGTGGGTGGTGGGATCAGGGGGGGCTTCGCCATGCTGGGGGGGGGTCAGCGAGGTCCATGCGGGGTTGGGGGGGTCTCAGGCCGTGCTTACGCCCGTCCGGGGTCCCGGCGCTCGGCCCGTCTGGCAGCAGGGGGGGCAGAAAGGTCCATCAGAACCAGCTCGGGGGGGTTATGGGGGCACCTCATGGGGTTTTGAGGCCCCACCGGGGCGGTTGGGGGGCCCACAGGGGCATTTTGGGGACCCTCGTGGTGTTTTGAGATCCTCGCATGGGGTTTTGGGGTCTCACCGTGGTGTTTTGGGGACCCTCATGGGGCTTTGACGTCCTACTGTGATGTTTTGAGGCTCCACCGGGGCGGTTGGGGGGCCCACGGTGGCATTTTGGGGACCCTCGTGTGGGGTTTTGGGGTCTCACCGTGGGGTTTTGGGACCCTCATGGGGCTTTGAGGTCCTACTCTGGTGTTTTGAGGTTGCCCCATAGTGTTTTGGGGTCTCATCACGGAGTTTTGAGGACCCTCATGGGGTTTTGGGGACCCTCGTGGCGTTTTGAGATCCCCTCGTGCTGTTTTGGGGTCTCACCGTGGGGTTTTGGGGACCCTCATGGGGCTTTGAGGTCCTACTCTGGTGTTTTGAGATCCCCTCGTGCTGTTTTGGGGTCTCACCATGGCATTTTAGGGACCCTCATGGGGCTTTGAGGTCCTACTCTGGTGTTTTGAGGCTGCCCCGTAGTGTTTTGGGGTCACTTCATGGAGTTTTGAGGACCCTCGTGGCATTTTGAGATCCCCTCATGGTGTTTTGGGGTCTCACCACGGGGTTTTGAGGACCCTTATGGGTTTTTAGGACCCTCATGGGGGTTTGAGGTTGCCCTGTGGGGTTTTGGGGTCCCACCATGGGGTTTTGGGGTCCCACCATGGGGTTTTGGGGTCCTCCTGTGATGTTTTGGGGTCCCACCTCGGCGTCGTGGGGTCCCCGCAGCCTGGGGGGCCCTTCGGGTGCCCAAGGGGATGGGTTGAAGGTCCTGAAGGAGCCGCTGGGGCCCCGACTTCTCCAGCTCGGAGCGGGAAGCAGGTTAGTAGGGGGGGTTGAGGCATTTCCCAGCGCTCCCAGTGCCCTCCCAGTGCCCACCTGGGCCAACTTCTTCATCATGTGCGCGAAGACGTGGAGGAAGCCGACGACGGCGTCCCAGAGGCGGCTGTGGGCCAGGCTCTGCTGGTTCCCCGTGCAGGGACCCTGCGGGAGGTGCCACCGGGGTCACCAGGGGCTTTGGGGACCTCCCGGGGGACCCCTCGGAGACCGAGCTCCTCAAGGACCCTCACCAGGGACACCGGAGTCCTTGGGGACCACCAGGACCCCTTGGATTCCAGGTTCCTCCAGGGCTGGTGGGTCTGGGGAACCCTCGAGGACCCTCACCAGGGACACCAGAGTCCTCGGGGACCACCAGGACCCCTTGGATTCCGGGTTTCTTGAGGGTCAGTGGGGCTGGTGGGCCTGGGGGTCCTTGAGGACCAGCACCAGGGACACCAGAGTCCTCAGGGACCACCAGGACCCCTTGGATTCCGGGTTCCTTGAGGGTCAGTGGGGCTGGTGGGTCTGGGGGTCCTTGGGGACCAGCACCAGGGACACCAGAGTCCTCAGGGACCACCAGGACCCCTTGGATTCTGGGTTCCTTGAGGGTCAGTGGGGCTGGTGGGCCTGGGGGGTCCTTGGGGACCAGCACCAGGGACACCAGAGTCCTCGGGGACCACCAGGACCCCTTGGATTCCGGGTTCCTTGAGGGTCAGTGGGGCTGGTGGGTCTGGGGGTCCTTGGGGACCAGCACCAGGGACACCAGAGTCCTCAGGGACCACCAGGACCCCTTGGATTCCGGGTTCCTCGAGGGCTGGTGGGTCTGGGGGACCCTCGAGGACCCTCACCAGGGACACCAGAGTCCTTGGGGACCACCAGGACCCCTTGGATTCTGGGTTCCTTGAAGGTCAGTGGGGCTGGTGGGTCTGGGGGTCCTTGGGGACCAGCACCAGGGACACCAGAGTCCTCAGGGACCACCAGGACCCCTTGGATTCCGGGTTCCTCAAGGGCTGGTGCCTCTGGGGGGTCCTTGGGGACCAGCACCAGGGACACCAGAGTCCTCGGGGACCACCAGGACCCCTTGGATTCCGGGTTCCTTGAGGGCTGGTGGGTCTGGGGGGGCTTTGGGGTCCCACCTGGATGTACTCGGTGAGGCTGTTGAAAACCTGCTTGGCCACGGCCATCGCCTTGGAGAAGTTGCGCTTGCCCTGCTCATCGATGACGTCCTTCCCGGAGTAGTACCAGTAGAAGTCGCTGATGGACTCCTGACGCCCAAAGGGGACGTCACGGGGGGGCCACGGGGAGCACCGGGAACACAAGGACGTGGGGATGGGGACCACCAGGAGCACCAGGATGTGGAGGTGGGGACACAGGGACCACCAGGAACACGAAGATGTGAAGATGGGGACCACCAGGAGCACCAAGATGTGGGGTTGGGGACCACCAGGAGCACCAGGACATAGGGTTGGGGACACAGGGACCACCAGGAGCACCAAGATGTGGAGATGGGGACCACCAGGACCACCAGGACATGGAGATGGGGACACGGGGACCAGCAGGAGCACCAGGACATGGGGCTGGGGGCCACCAGGAGCACCAGGACATGGGGTTGGGGACACAGGGACCACCAGGAGCCCCAGGACATGAGGTTGGGGACCACCAGGAGCACCAAGATGTGGAGATGGGGACCACCAGGACCACCAGGATGTGGGGATGGGGACACGGGGACCACCAGGACCCCCAGGACATGGGGTTGGGGGCCACCAGGAGCCCCAGGACATGGGGTTGGGGACATGGGGACCACCAGGACGTGGGGATTAGGGACACGGGGACCACCAGGAGCACGGGGACGTGGGGTCGGGGGCCACCAGGCGCGGGAGGCCTGGTGTGGTGGCCGCGGGGTGGCTACCTGGAGCCGCAGCAGGTAGTCCACGGTGCAGATGATGATGTTGATGGTCGTCGTGTTCCCCGTCTGCGTGCGCAGGTAGTTCTGGAAGTCTGGGGCGGGGGGGACATGGGGGGACACGTCACCTCCAAGGCCACCACGGACACCCCATGGTCACCACGGACACCCCATGGTCACCCCATGGTCACCCGGTGGCCACCAAGGCCCCCCCAGCTCCTTCTCCTGCCCCCAGGGTCACCAAAGCCCCTTCCCCGCCCCGTGTCCCCCCAGCAGGTCCCCGTGTCCCCCCATCCCCAATGTCCTCGATGTCCCTGCTCTCTCCCCTGTCCCCAAGTCCTCGATGTCCCCAAGTCCTCGATGTCCCTGTGGTGTTCCCCCCAGCGTCCATGATGACCTCAAACGTCCTCAATGTCCTCCAAGTCTCCCCAAATTCCCACGTCCCCCGCGATGTCCCCATGTCCCCCCTCAATCTCTGGGATGTCCTTGATGTCCCCAAATTCCTCAACATCCCCAAATTCCTCAACGTCCCCACGTCCCCCCGATGTCCGTGATGACCTCAAATGCCCTCAAGGTCCTCCAAGTCTCCCCAAATTCCCGTGTCCCCCCAAATGTCCCCAATGTCCCTGATGTCCCCCCAAGATCCCCCGTGTCCCCTCAATGTCTGGGATGTCCTCGATGTCCCCAAATTCCTCAATGTCCCCCCAACGTCCCCATGCCCTGATGTCCCCTCAGTGTCCCCAAAGTCCTCGACGTCCCCCAAGTCTCCCCAAATTCCCGTGTCCCCCCGATGTCCCCCTGTCCCCCCAATGTCCCCGTGTCCCCCTGTCCCCCTCGTGTCCCCGTGTCCCCCCTCCCACCGTTGTTGTGTCCCTCGCAGAGCAGCTGGAGCAGGCGGAATAAATCCTGCGTGAACTCGTCGTCCGCCATCACCTTCTCCCCTGGGGACACACTGGGGTCACTGGGACACACCGGGAGCACTGGGGGGGCACTGGGGACACACTGGGGGGCACTCAGGGGCACTGGGGACACACTGGGAATGCACTGGGAGCACTGGGGACAGACTGGGAGGCACTGGGGACACACTGGGAGCACTGGGGGGGCACTGGGGACACACTGGGACACACTCGGGGGCACTGGGACAGACTGGGAGGCACTGGGGACACACTGGGGACACACTGGGACACACTCGGGGGCACTGGGACAGACTGGGAACGCACTGGGAGCACTGGGGACACACTGGGGGGGCACTGGGGACACACTGGGGGGGCACTGGGGACACACTGGGGGGGCACTGGAGTCACTGGGACACACTGGGGACAGGCTGGGGGACACTGGGGGGCACTGGGACAGACTGGGAACACACTGGGGTCACTGGGACACACGGGGGACATACTGGGGGACACTGGGACAGACTAGGGACACACGGGGAGCACTGGGGACACACTGGGGGGGCACTGGGGACACACTGGGGGGGCACTGGGGACACACTGGGACACACTCGGGGGCACTGGGACAGACTGGGAGGCACTGGGGACACACTGGGGACACACTGGGACACACTCGGGGGCACTGGGACAGACTGGGAACGCACTGGGAGCACTGGGGACACACTGGGGGGGCACTGGGGACACACTGGGGGGGCACTGGGGACAGGCTGGGGGACACTGGGGGGCACTGGGACAGACTGGGAACACACTGGGGTCACTGGGACACACGGGGGACATACTGGGGGACACTGGGACAGACTAGGGACACACGGGGAGCACTGGGGACACACTGGGGGGGCACTGGGGACACACTGGGAACACACTGGGGTCACTGGGACACACTGGGGACAGGCTGGGGGACACTGGGGGGCACTGGGACAGACTGGGAACACACGGGGAGCACTGGGGACACACTGGGGGGGCACTGGGGACACACTGGGGGGGCACTGAGGGACACTGGGGGAACTGGGGACAGACTGGGAACACACTGGGGTCACTGGGACACACTGGGGACAGGCTGGGGGACGCTGGGGGACACTGGGACAGACTGGGAACACACTGGGAGCACTGGGGACACACTGGGGGGGCACTGGGGACACACTGGGAACACACTGGGGTCACTGGGACACACGGGGGACATACTGGGGGACACTGGGACAGACTAGGGACACACGGGGAGCACTGGGGACACACTGAGGGGCACTGGGGACAGACTGGGGGACACTGGGGGAACTGGAGACACACTGGGGGGCACTGGGACAGACTGGGAACACACTGGGAGCACTGGGGACACACTGGGGGAACTGGGGACAGACTGGGAACACACTGGGGACAGACTGGGAACACACTGGGGACAGGCTGGGGGACGCTGGGACAGACTGGGAACACACTGGGAGCACTGGGACACACTGGGGGGGCACTGGGGACACACTGGGGGGGCACTGGGGACACACTGGGGGGGCACTGGGGACACTGGGACACACTGGGGACAGGCTGGGGGACACTGGGGGGCACTGGGACAGACTGGGAACACACTGGGGTCACTGGGACACACGGGGGACATACTGGGGGACACTGGGACAGACTAGGGACACACGGGGAGCACTGGGGACACACTGAGGGGCACTGGGGACAGACTGGGGGGCACTGGGGACAGACTGGGAACACACTGGGGTCACTGGGACACACTGGGGACAGACTGGGGGGCACTGGGGACAGACTGGGAACACACTGGGGACAGATTGGGGGGCACTGGGGGAACTGGAGACACACTGGGGGGCACTGGGACAGACTGGGAACACACTGGGAGCACTGGGGACACACTGGGGGGGCACTGGGGACACACTGGGGGGGCACTGGGGACACACTGGGGGGCACTGGGGACACACTGGGGGGCACTGGGGGGCACTGGGACAGACTGGGAACACACTGGGGTCACTGGGACACACGGGGGACATACTGGGGGGAACTGGGGACAGACTAGGGACACACGGGGAGCACTGGGGACACACTGAGGGGCACTGGGGACACACTGGGGGACACTGGGGGAACTGGAGACACACTGGGGGGCACTGGGACAGACTGGGGGGCGCTGGGGACAGACTGGGGGGCGCTGGGGACAGACTGGGGTGACACGGGGGGGGCAGAGGGGACACTGGGGGGGTGGCAGAGTTACCGGGGGCGCCAAGCGGGGCGGGGGGGGTGGCGGCTGCTGGGGGAGGGGCGCGCATAGAGGCCCCCAGGAGACCCTATAGGTCCCCTATAGACCCTATGGTCCTCCTAGAGGCTCCATAGAGCCTAGAGTCCCTCCCCCCCTAGATTCTATAGGTCCCCCTATAGACTCTGCAGGCCCCTGGAGCTCCCCTAGAGCCCCCCCCGAGATCATATAGACCCCCTATAGACCCCTTATAGTCCCTAGAGACACCCTATATACCTTATAGACTCCTATAGACCCCATAGATCCTATAGATTCCATAGACTCCTATAGACCCCCTTGCAGATCCTATAGACCCCATATAGCTCCTATAGACTCTGTAGATGCCTACAGATCCCCTTACAGGTCTTATAGACCCTGTAGACCCCCTATAGACCCCCTTATAGGTCTTACAGACCCTGTAGGCCCCCTATAGACCCCTATAGAACCCCTATAGACCTTATAGACTCTTTAGACCCCTATAGCCCCCTAAAGACTCCTATGGCCCCTATAGGGCCCCTGTAGCCCCTTCTGGTCCCCCTATAGGCTCTATAGCCCCTAGAGTCCCCCTATAGATTCTATAGGTCCCCTAGAGGCCCCTATAGGTGCCCCCCCCACCCCAATTTAATTACCGTTCTCGCGGCTGATGACTGTCGCCCGGAGCCGGGGGAGAGAAGGGAGAGAGGTGAGCGGGGTAATTAGGCACGGCGTTAATGAGGGGGGTCATTAGGGGCTGGGGGGGGCATTAATTAATGAGGGGGCATTAGGGATTGGGGGGTAATTAGGGATTGGGGGGTCATTCGGGATTCGGGGGCAACTAATGAATGTGGGATCATTAGGGATTGGGGGGCAATTAGGGATTGGAGGGTTCGTTAGGGATTAGGAATAATTAATGAATGGGGAACAATTAGGGATGGGGGCTCATTAATGGATGGGGAGTCATCAAGGGTTGGGAGTCATTAATTAATGGGAGGGTTCATTAGGGATTGGGGGTCATTAGGGGCTGGGGGGTTCATTAGGGGCTGGGGGGTTCATTAGGGGCTGGGGGGGTTCATTAATTAACCAGAGGGGTCATTAGGAGCTCGGAGCCGCATTAATTGCAAAGGGGGGGGGCGTGGGAAAATCAGGGGGGGCGTGGGAAAATGGGGGGGGATGAATGAAAGCTGGGGGGGAGCGTGGGAAAATCGGGGGGGGATGAATGAAAGCTGGGGGGGGCGTGGGAAAATGGGTTGGAGATGAATGAAAGCTGGGGGGGAGCGTGGGAAAATGGGAGGGGGATGAATGAAAGCTGGGGGGGGGCGTGGGAATTGGGGTCTCCCCGTGGGAAAGGGGGGGTCATAATGCAATGGGGGGGGAGGAGAAGAAAGGGGGGGCCGTGGGAATAGGAGGGGGGGCTATAAAAAAAGGGGGGACCCCCCCCAAACTCACTGGTCCCCTCCTCGGTCACCATCCCCAGTCCCTCAGCCTTGTTCTGCCTCTCGAACGCGTTCAGGTCCAGCACGCTGGGGGGGAAAGGGGGGTCAGGGGGGGCACCCCAAAACACACGGGGACCCCCAAAACCCTCTAGAGCCCCCCAACCCTCCCACAGCCCCCCTGCACCCGAAGCCCCCCCAAAAAACCCTACCCTGAACCCCTAAACACCCCCAGAGCCCCCCCAAACCCCACCCTGAACCCCTAAACCCTACCCTGAACCCCTAAACACCCCCAGAGCCCCCCCAAACCCCACCCTGAACCCCTAAACCTCCCCAGAGTCCCCCCCAAAATCCCCCCCCAACGCCCCCCCCAAACCCTCCGATATCAAGGAGGTCCCCAATATCCAAGAGGGGGACCCCAAAGCCCATGAGAAGATCCCAAAACCCAAGGTGGGGGACCCCAATATCCAAGGGGAGGACCCAGATGTCCCCATGAGGGGACCCCAAAGCCCATGAGGGGACCCCAAAGTGAGGGACCCCAAAACCCATGAGGGGGACTCCAACGCCCATGAGAAGATCCCAAAACCCATAGTGGGGGGCCCTGATGTCCCCATGAGGGGACCCCAAAGCCCATGAGAGGACCCTGATGTCCCCATGAGACCCCAAAACCCATAGTGGGGGACCCTGATGTCCCCATGAGGCCCCAAAACCCATAGTGGGGGACCCCAAAACCCATGAGAAGACCCCAAAACCAATAAAGGGACCCTGATGCAACCATGAGACCCTGAAACCCATAGTGGGGGACCCCAAAACTCACGAGAAGACCTCGAAGCCCATGATGGGACCCTGATGTCCCCATGAGACCCCAAAACTCATAGTGGGGGACCCCAAAACCCATAGTGGGGGACCCTGATGTCCCCATGAGACCCCAAAACCCATAGTGGGGGACCCCAAAGCCCATAGTGGGGGACCCTGATGTCCCCATGAGACCCCAAAACCCATAGTGGGGGACCCCAAAGCCCATAGTGGGGGACCCTGATGCCCCCATGAGACCCCGAAATCCATAGTGGGGGACCCCAAAACCCATAGTGGGGGACCCTGATGTCCCCATGAGACCCCAAAACCCATAGTGGGGGACCCCAAAGCCCATAGTGGGGGACCCTGATGTCCCCATGAGACCCCAAAGCCCATAGTGGGGGACCCTGATGCCCCCATGAGACCCCGAAATCCATAGTGGGGGACCCCAAAACCCATGAGAAGACCCCGAAGCTGATGATGGGACCCTGATGTCCCCATGAGACCCCAAAACCCATAGTGGGGGACCCCAAAGCCCATAGTGGGGGACCCTGATGTCCCCATGAGACCCCAAAACTCATAGTGGGGGACCCCAAAACCCATAGTGGGGGACCCTGATGTCCCCATGAGACCCCAAAACCCATAGTGGGGGACCCCAAAGCCCATAGTGGGGGACCCTGATGCCCCCATGAGACCCCAAAACCCATAGTGGGGGACCCCAAAACCCATAGTGGGGGACCCTGATGCCCCCATGAGACCCCAAAACCCATAGTGGGGGACCCCAAAGCCCATAGTGGGGGACCCTGATGCCCCCATGAGACCCCGAAATCCATAGTGGGGGACCCCAAAACCCATGAGAAGACCCCGAAGCTGATGATGGGACCCTGATGTCCCCATGAGACCCCAAAACCCATAGTGGGGGACCCCAAAGCCCATAGTGGGGGACCCTGATGTCCCCATGAGACCCCAAAACCCATAGCGGGGGGGACCCTGAAACCCATGGGGGGGACCCCAAAACGCGTGGTGTCACCTGCAGGTCTGCATGAGGGCCTGGACGCTCTGGAAGAAGCCGACCTCGCGCTTCTCCTTGAGGTAATCCAGCATTTTCTGGGGACAGACGGACGCGGGGACGTGGGGACGGACGTTTGGGGGGGACACGGGGGGGGGGGGGACAGACGGACGGACGCGAGGGGGACAGACGGACGCACCTGCTGGACGTCGGCGTTGCCCCCGTTGAGGATGGAGATGCCGAGCTTGAGGGTGGAGGAGACCATCTCGCCCCGCTCGCCTGCGGGCCCCGGTTTGGGGCGGGGGGACACCCCATTTTAGGGGAAAATCCCATGTTTTTGGGGAAAAATCCCATTTTTTTGGGGAAAAATCCCATTTTGGGGGGAAAAATCCCACATTAAGGGGGGAAAATCCCATTTTCTTTGGGAAAAATCCCATTTTAGGGGGAAAATCCCACATTAAGGGGGGAAAATCCCACATTAAGGGGGGAAATATCTCATTTTAGGGGGAAAATCCCGCCTTAAGGGGGGAAAATCCCATTTTTTTGGGGAAAAATCCCATTTTAGGGGGAAAAATCCCACATTAAGGGGGGAAAATCCCATTTTCTTTGGGAAAAATCCCATTTTAAGGGGGAAAATCCCACATTAAGAGGGGAAAATCCCATTTTTTGGGGGAAAAATCCCACATAAAGGGGGGAAAATCCCATTTTTTGGGGGAAAAATCCCACATAAAGGGGGGAAAATCCCATTTTTTGGGGGGAAAAATCCCACATTAAGGGGGGAAAATCCCATTTTCTTTGGGAAAAATCCCATTTTGGGGGGGGAAATCCCACATTAAGGGGGGGAAAATTCCATTTTTTTGGGGAAAAATCCCATTTTAAGGGGGAAATTCCCACATTAAGGGGGGAAAATCCCATTTTTTGGGGGGAAAAATCCCACATTAAGGGGGGAAAATCCCATTTTCTTTGGGAAAAATCCCATTTAAGGGGGAAAATCCCACATTAAGAGGGGGAAAATTCCATTTTTTTGGGGAAAAATCCCATTTTAAGGGGGAAAATCCCACATTAAGGGGGGGAAATCCCATTTTTGGGGGAGAGAAAACTCCATTTTAGGGGGAAAATCCCATTTTTTTGGGGAGAAAACCCAATTTTGGGGGGAAAACCCAATTTTCCGGGGGAAACCTCCATTTTTTGGGGGGACGCCTCATATTTTGGGGGGGACACCTCATATTTTGGGGGGGACACCTCATATTTTGGGTGGTAAAATCCCATTTTTGGGGGTCCCACTCACGGCCGCTCAGCCTGGGGTGGGCTGGGTCCCCCCAGCCCCCCAACTTTGGGGTGGGGGGTGTCCCTCAGGACCCCACATTTGGGGGGATCCCCACTTTATTTTGGGAGGGGGCATCTCACTTTTGGGGTGGGGGGGGTCCCAATTTTGGGGGGCCCCCCAGTTTTTGGGGTGGGGGGCTCCTCACTTTTGGAGGGTCCTCACATTGTTGGGGTGGGGAACACCTCAATTTTGGGGTGGGGGGGTCCCTATCAGTGGGGGGTCCCCCATTTTCGAAGCAAGGGGGGGGTCCCCTCTCCTTCCAGGCTCTCAGCTCCCCCCTTGGGGCGGTTCGGGTGCCCCCAGGACCCCAATTTTGGGGTGAGGTCTCCACTTATTGGGGCGGGGGGCGTTCCTATCTTTGAGAGGGGGGGTGCCCTCATCTTTGGGGGGGTCCCCCTTTTTTTGGGGGGGGGTCCCTCACCCTTGCAGGCGCTGATCATCTGCAGCACCATCTCGGCCGCCCCCCGCGTGTGCAGCCGCGCCTGCTGGTGCAGCAGCTTCTGCTTCTCCATCTCCTTCTCCTGGTTTTTGGGGGGGCACAGCAAGAAAAAGGGGGTTCAGGACTAAAAAGTGGGGTTCGAGGGGTGTGTGTCGAGGTACCCCCTTCTCCCCACCTCGAAAGAGTCTTCGGCTTCCTCCTCCTCCTCCTCCTCCTTCTCCTCCTTCTTCTCCTCTTCTTCACCTTCTTCAATGTGGCAGCTCTGGGGGGGGGGGGTTAGGAGAGGGGGGGTCTTGGGGGCACCTCAAGTCCTACAGATCCCCCCAAAGCCATAGGGAACCCCCAAAACCCTGGGGGGCCCCAAAAAAACCATGGGGAGCCCATCAAACCTGGAGGAATCAACCCCAAACCCTGAGGAACCAACCCCACCAACTCCCCCCTCCCAAGAAGGGTCCCTGGGGGGGTTTTTGGGGTCCCTGGGGGGGGTTTTGGGGTCCCTGGGGGGGGTTTTGGGGTCCCACCTTGGCCATGATGCCGGCGTAGGCCATGTACAGGTGATCCTGCTCCAGTTTGCTGGGGGGGGCAGGGGGGACAATGGGTCAGAGGGCTCTGAGGGACCCCCCTACCCCCAATCTGGGGGGGTCTGAGGGGGTCCCGGGGGTCCAGGTGACCCCCAAGCGTGGGTGGGAGCCGTGGGGAGCCCCCCCACCCCCCAAACCTCCTCTCGGTGAGTGCCGTGCGGCTGAAGTGCAGGATGAGCTGGTGCAGGGGATCCGGCTTCTTCTCCCGCTCTTCGTCCTCCTCCTCCTCCTCCTCACCCGCTTTCTGCAAACAGGGGGGGTGGAGGACCTCAAGAACCCCTGAGGAACCTCCAGGAGCTCCTCAAACCCCCTGAGGAACCTCCAGAACCCCCCCAGGACCCCTGAGGAACCTCCAGGACCTCCTCAAACCCCTTGGAGAACCTCCAGAACCCCCCCAGGACCCCTGAGGAACCTCCAGGAGCTCCTCAAACCCCCTGAGGAACCTCCAGAACCCCCCCAGGACCCCTGAGGAACCTCCAGGAGCTCCTCAAACCCCCTGAGGAACCTCCAGAACCCCCCCAGGACCCCTGAGGAACCTCCAGGAGCTCCTCAAACCCCCTGAGGAACCTCCAGAACCCCCCCAGGACCCCTGAGGAACCTCCAGGAGCTCCTCAAACCCCCTGAGGAACCTCCAGAACCCCCCCAGGACCCCTGAGGAACCTCCAGGAGCTCCTCAAACCCCCTGAGGAACCTCCAGGTCCAACGTTTCCTCACCGAGAGGTCATCGATCATTCGGTCCTCGAAGGGATGTTCCTCGCGCTCCAGCCACGACAGCTTGTAGGCCTCCAGGAACATGTTACACGCGCGGTGCCTGCCCAGTACCTCCCAGTTACTCCCAGTTGCTCCCAGTATAGAGCTGGGTCACCCTCGGGCCTTCCCAGTTACTCCCAGTACCGTTCCCGGTCACCCTTGGGTGATTCCAGTTGCTCCCAGTAGAGTTTTAGGTCACTCCCTGTTGCTCCCAGTTACTCCCAGTCCCTCCCAGTTACTCCCAGTAGCATTCTGGGTCACCTCCAGGTGTTCCCAGTTGCTCCCAGTAGAGTTTGAGGTTGCTCTCTGGCGTTCCCAGTTACTCTCAGTTGCTCCCAGTCCCTCCCAGTGCTCCCCAGTCCCTTCCCAGTCCCTCCCAGTCCCCCCTAGTTTCCTCCCAGTGCTCCCCAGTCCCTCCCAGTGCTCCCCAGTCCCCCCCAGTTTCCTCCCAGTCCCCCCTAGTTTCCTCCCAGTGCTTCCCAGTCCCTCCCAGCGCCTCCCAGTTCCCCCCAGTTTCCTCCCAGTCCCCTCCAGTTTCCTCCCAGTCCCTCCCAGCGCCTCCCAGTCCCCCCCAGTTTCCTCCCAGTCCCCCCTAGTTTCCTCCCAGTGCTTCCCAGTCCCTCCCAGCGCCTCCCAGTGCCCCCCAGCTTCCTCCCAGTCCTTCCCCTGTCCCTCCCAGTCCCCTCCAGCGCTCCCCAGTCCCTCCCAGTGCCCCCTACACCCTCCCAGTCCCTCCCAGTTCCCTCCAGTGCCTTCCCATTCCCTCCCCAGTCCCTCCCAGTGCCCCCTAAACCCTCCCAGTCCCCTCCAGTACCTCCCAGTCCCTCCCCAGTCCCTCCCAGTGCCCCCTAAACCCTCCCAGTCCCTCCCAGTCCCTCCCAGTGCCCCCTAAACCCTCCCAGTCCCCTCCAGTCCCTCCCAGTCCCTCCCCAGTCCCTCCCAGTTCCCTCCAGTGCCTTCCCAGTCCCTCCCCAGTCCCTCCCCAGTGCCCCCTAAACCCTTCCAGTCCCTCCCAATCCCTCCCCAGTCCCTCCCAGTGCCCCTTAAACCCTCCCAGTCCCTCCCAGTCCCCTCCAGTCCCTCCCATTCCCTCCCCAGTCCCTCCCAGTGCCCCCTAAACCCCCCCAGTCCCTCCCAATCCCTCCCAATCCCTCCCAGGGCCCCCCAGGGCCCCCCAGGGCCGCAGTGACCTGGGCAGGTTGTAGAGGGGGGTCATGCGGAAGCAGGCGACGACCGCGCGGCGCCGCTGCTTGGACAGGAGCTTGTGCCAAACGGCCTTCTTGGACTTGTAGGGGTGCTCGGTCTGGGGGGGGACGGGGACACTGGGACCCCCGGGAGACCCCCCAGGAGCCCCCGGACCCCCCCCAAACCCCCCAGGATCCCCCAGACCCCTGGAGAACCTCAAGAATCCTTGGAGAACCTCCATGACCCCCCAAACCCCTGGAGAACCTCAAGAACCCCTGGAGAACCTCTAAGGCCTCCTCAGACCCCTGAAGAACCTCAAGGAACCTCAAGAACCCCATGAGAACCTCAAGAATCCCTGGAGAACCTCCACGACCCCCCAAACCCCTGGAGAAACTCACAGACCCCTGGAGAACCTCAAGAACCCCTGGAGAACCTCCATGACCCCCCAAACCCCTGGAGAATCTCAAGAACCCCTGGAGAACCTCCAGGACCCTCCAAACCCCTGGAGAACCTCAAGAACCCCTGGAGAACCTCCATGACCCCCCAAACCCCTGGAGAATCTCAAGAACCCCTGGAGAACCTCTAAGGCCTCCTTAGACCCCTGAAGAACCTCAAGGAAC
This sequence comes from Phaenicophaeus curvirostris, assembly GCF_032191515.1. Lineage (NCBI taxonomy): Eukaryota > Metazoa > Chordata > Aves > Cuculiformes > Cuculidae > Phaenicophaeus > Phaenicophaeus curvirostris. Next base: position 564,069 of record NW_027206715.1, read on the forward strand.
CTCAAGAACCCCTGGAGAACCTCCACGACCCCCCAAACCCCTGGAGAACCTCAAGAACCCCTGGAGAACCTCTAAGGCCTCCTCAGACCCCTGAAGAACCTCAAGGAACCTCAAGAACCCCATGAGAACCTCAAGAATCCCTGGAAAACCCCTCAAAAACCCTGGGAGAACCTCGAGGGCCTCCTCCCGACCTGCTCGAGGTGGTAGAGCACGGCCGACACCTCCTGGACCCTGCGGACGATCTTCTCGGGGCTGTCGGCGTCCTCGGCGCGGCCGGGCAGCTCGCGGTACAGGGCCAACTGCCACCGCATGGACGAGCTGCTCTCGCACTGCGGACACGGAGACACGGTCACCTCCGGGAGGACGTGGGGACCACGAGGAGGTGACGGGGACCATGGGGAACATCAGGATGTGGTGGGGACCATGAGGACATGGGGACCATGAGGACATGGGGACCACGGGGAGGTGGTGGAGCTTACGGAGACCGTGATGATATCGTGATGACCATGGTGACTTGGTGGGACTCATGGGTCCATGGGGAGGTGCTGGGGACCATGGGGACCATGGGGAGGTGGTGGGGACCATGGAGACCATAAGGATGTGGAGGGGACCGTGGGGAGGTGATGGGGCTCGTGGGGAGGTGGTGGGGACCACAGGGAACATCAGGATGTGGTGAGGACCATGGGGACCATGGGGAGGTGATGGGGACCGTGGGGAGGTGGTGGGGACCACAGGGAACATCAGGATGTGGTGAGGACCATGGGGACCATGGGGAGGTGATGGGGACCATGGGGAGGTGGTGGAACTCATGGGAAGGTGGTGGGGACCATGGGGACCACCAGGATGTGGTGGGGACCACTGGGACGTAGTGGGAACCATGAGGACATGGGGACCATGGGGAGGTGGTGGGGACCATGGGGACCATGGGGAGGTGATGGGGACCATAAGGATGTGGTGAGGCTCATGGGGACCACGGGGAGGTGGTGGGACTCATGGGGAGGTGATGGGGCTCGTGGGGAGGTGGTGGGGACCATGGTGACCGTGGGGAGGTGATGGGGACCATGGGGACGTGGTGGGGACCATGGGGACCACCAGGATGTGGTGGGGACCACGAGGACATAGTGGGAACCATAAAGACACGGGGACCATGGGGAGGTGGTGGAGCTCATGGGGCTCATGGGGAGGTGGTGGGGACCATGGGGACGTGGTGAGGACCATGGGGACTTGGTGGGGAGGTCACCTCACCTTGCCCTGCAGGTGCAGGTTGTTGTTGAGGAACTCCCGCACCTCCTCGTCCGTGTCCTTCTGCAGGAGGGGACAGGCCGGGGACACCTCAGGGCTTGTCCCCGAGCCCCGAGGTCGTCCCCGAGGTTGTCCCCGAGCCCCGAGGTTGTCCCCGAGGTTGTCCCCGAGCCCCCCGGAACCCACCAGGGCGTAGCGGCCCTTGGCCAGGGCGATGAGCTCCTGGTCGGTGGGGGAGCACATGTTGAGGCCGATGGGCAGCATCTTCTTGAGGGTAGCCACGATGAGCGAGGTGTGGACGGAGTAACGGTCCCCACGGCGCTTCTTCTTCGTCCTCTCCTGCTCCGAGCCGCCCCCCTGCGGGGACAGCAAGGAGGGCGTCAGGGCCACCGCCCCGGGGGACAGGGACGTCCCTGGTGGGACCTCGGAGCCCTTAGGGTGAGGAACATCAACATCCCAATGGCACAGGGACGTCCGTGAGGATGAGGAGATCCCTGGTGGGACCTCAGAGCCACAAGGATGAGGAACATCAACATCTGTGAGGATGAGGAGATCCCTGGTGGGACCTCAGAGCCACAAGGATGAGGAACATCAACATCTGTGAGGATGAGGAGATCCCTGGTGGGACCTCAGAGCCACAAGGATGAGGAACATCAACATCTGTGAGGATGAGGAGATCCCTGGTGGGACCTCAGAACCACAAGGATGAGGAACATCAACATCTGTGAGGATGAGGAGATCCCTGGTGGGACCTCAGAACCACAAGGATGAGGAACATCAACATGAGAACATCTCAGGGACATCCCTGGTGGGACCTCAGAGCCACAGGGATGAGGAACATCAACATCCCGATGGCACAGGGATGTCCCTAAGAATGAGGAAATCCCTGGTGGGACCTCAGAGCCACAAGGATGAGGGACCTCAACGCGAGGAACATCTCAGGGATGTCCCTGGTGGGACCTCAGAGCCACAGGGATGAGGGACCTCAACGCGAGGAACATCTCAGGGATGTCCCTGGTGGGACCTCAGAGCCACAGGGATGAGGGACCTCAACGCGAGGAACATCTCAGGGATGTCCCTGGTGGGACCTCAGAGCCACAGGGATGAGGGACCTCAACGCGAGGAACATCTCAGGGATGTCCCTGGTGGGACCTCAGAGCCACAGGGATGAGGGACCTCAACACAAAGAACATCTCAGGGACATCCCTGGTGGGACCTCAGAGCCACAAGGATGAGGAACATCAACATCCCGATGGCACAGGGATGTCCGTGAGGATGAGGAGATCCCTGGTGGGACCTCAGAGCCACAAGGATGAGGGACCTCAACACAAAGAACATCTCAGGGATGTCCCTGGTGGGACCTCAGAGCCACAGGGATGAGGGACCTCAACGCGAGGAACATCTCAGGGATGTCCCTGGTGGGACCTCAGAGCCACAAGGATGAGGGACCTCAACACAAAGAACATCTCAGGGATGTCCCTGGTGGGACCTCAGAGCCACAGGGATGAGGGACCTCAACGCGAGGAACATCTCAGGGACATCCCTGGTGGGACCTCAGAGCCACAGGGATGAGGAACATCAACATCCCGATGGCACAGGGATGTCCTTATGGATGAGGAGATCCCTGGTGGGACCTCAGAGCCACAAGGATGAGGGACATCAAGACAAGGAACATCTCAGGGACATCCGTGGTGGGACCTCAGAGCCACAAGGATGAGGGGCAGCAGAACCAAGACCCCTGTGCCATGGGGATGTGGCCCAGAGGCGGTGGGGACACCAGGAGGTGGGGACACCAGGACCCTGGTTCCACGTAGCTCCAGCAGCCCCAGAGCTCCCAGATGAAGCCCTGCAGGACGTCCCTGGGGGTCCCAGCCCTGGTGGCCCCACCGAGCGGAACCCCAGCGAGGTTTCGGGGTCCTCCCCGCCGGCCCCTGCTAACCTGGCCGTCTCCAGACTGGGTGACGTCGCCCGCGGCCGAGCCGGGAGAGAAGAGACAGCGTTAGGGTCCCAGGGGGGACAGGGAGGGACGGAGACCCACGGGGAAGAGGAGTTAGGGGGCACCAGGAGGGGTGGGAGGGCTGGAGATGCTGGGGTTGGGTGGGTTTGGGATCTCAGGGGGGGTTTGAGGGCACCAGGAGGGGTGGGAGGGCTGGAGATGCTGGGGTTGGGTGGGTTTGGGATCTCAGGGGGGGTTTGAGGGCACCAGGAGGGGTGGGAGGGCTGGAGATGCTGGGGTTGGGTGGGTTTGGGATCTCAGGGGGGGTTTGAGGGCACCAGGAGGGGTGGGAGGGCTGGAGATGTTTGGGGTTGGGTGGGTTTGGGATCTCAGGGGGGTTTGGGGGCACCAGGTGGGATGGGAGGGCTGGAGATGCTGGGGTTGGGTGGGTTTGGGGTCTCAGGGGGGTTTGGGGGCACCAGGAGGGTTGGAAAGGATGGAGACTCCCCAGGTTGTGTGGGTTTGGGGTCTCAGGGGGGTTTGGGGGCACCAGGAGGGGTGGGAGGGCTGGAGATGTTTGAGGTTGTGTGGGTTTGGGGTCTCAGGGGGGGTTTGGGGGTGGTTTGAGGGCACCAGGAGGGGTGGGAGGGCTGGAGATGCTGGGGTTGGGTGGGCTTGGGGTTTCAGGGGTGTTTGGGGGCACCAGGAGGGGTGGGAGGGCTGGAGATGTTTGGGGTTGGGTGGGTTTGGGGTCTCAGGGGGGTTTGGGGGCACCAGGTAGGGTGGGAGGGGTGGAGATGTTTGAGGTTGTGTGGGTTTGGGGTCTCAGGGGGGGTTTGGGGGTGGTTTGAGGGCACCAGGTGGGATGGGAGGGCTGGAGATGTTTGGGGTTGGGTGGGTTTGGGGTTTCAGGGGGGTTTGGGGGCACCAGGAGGGGTGGGAGGGCTGGAGATGTTTGGGGTTGGGTGGGTTTGGGGTCTCAGGGGGGGTTTGAGGGCACCGGGTGGGGTGGGAGGGCTGGAGATGTTTGGGGCTGGGTGGGTTTGGGATCTCAGGGGGGGTTGGGGGTGGTTTGAGGGCACCAGGTGGGGTGGGAGGGCTGGAGATGTTTGAGGTTGTGTGGGTTTGGGGTCTCAGGGGGGGTTTGGGGGTGGTTTGAGGGCACCAGGAGGGGTGGGAGGGCTGGAGATGTTTGGGGTTGGGTGGGTTTGGGGTCTCAGGGGGGTTTGGGGGTGGTTTGAGGGCACCAGGTGGGGTGGGAGGGCTGGAGATGTTTGGGGTTGGGTGGGTTTGGGGTCTCAGGGGGGTTTGGGGGTGGTTTGAGGGCACCAGGAGGGGTGGGAGGGCTGGAGATGTTTGGGGTTGGGTGGGTTTGGGATCTCAGGGGGGGTTTGAGGGCACCGGGTGGGGTGGGAGGGCTGGAGATGCTGGGGTTGGGTGGGTTTGGGGTCTCAGGGGGGGTTTGAGGGCACCGGGTGGGGTGGGAGGGCTGGAGATGCTGGGGTTGGGTGGGTTTGGGGTCTCAGGGGGGTTTGGGGATGGTTTGAGGGCACCAGGAGGGGTGGGAGAGCTGGAGATACTGGGGATCGGGTGGGTTTGGGGTCTCAGGTGGGTTTGAGGGCACCAGGTCAGGTGGGAAGGATGGAGATGCCCGAGGTTGGGTGGATTTGGGATCTCGGGGGGGTTTGGGGGTGGTTTGAGGGCACCAGGAGGGTTGGAAGGGCTGGAGACCCCTGGGATTGGGTGGGTTTGGGATCTCAGGGCGGTTTGGGGGTGGTTTGAGGGCAGCAGGAGGGGTGGGAGGCGTGGAGATGTTTGGGGTTGGGTGGGTTTGGGATCTCGGGGGGGTTTGGGGTCTCAGGTGGCCTCAGGGAGCAGGAGGAGGTGGCGCTGGGGTCACCTTGGCCATCTTGCTCTTGCTGTCGGCCGTCAGGAAGGACATGTTGTTGATCTCGTTCTGCACCACGAAGTTCTGCTCCTCACGCTTGAAGTTCTGCGGGGAGGGAGGACGTGGGGCCGCGACTCCAGCTCGGGGACCTCCTCCCAGGTCCCTCTGGGCCACCAGCCCCTCCACTAGCCACCCCTGGCTCCCCGGTGGCCCCTGGACTCACGTGGGACTTGGACCAGTAGATGAAGACCTCGCCGACCATGCGGAAAAGCTCCTCGGCGTCCGCGTTGGGCTCCGTCAGCCACTTGGCCCTGGGGGCACGCGGCCACCAGTGGGTCCCCGTGGCCACCATAAATGGGTCCCCGCGGCCACCATCAATGGGTCCCCGCGGCCACCACCAGTGGGACTCCATGGCCACTATGGGTAGATCTCCGTGGCCACCATGGGTAGATCTCTGTGGCCACCATGGGTAGGTCCTGGTGGCCACCATGGGTAGATCTCTGTGGCCACCATGGGTAGGTCCCCGTGGCCACCATGGGTAGATCTCCATGGCCACCACCCATAGATCTCCTTGGCCACCATCAATGGGTCTCCATGGCCACCATGGGTAGGTCCCCATGGCCACCATGGGTAGGTCCCTGTGGCCACCACGGGTAGGTCCCTGTGGCCACCATGGGTAGGTCTCCATGGCCACCATCAATGGGTCTCCATGGCCACCATGGGTAGATCTCTGTGGCCACCATGGGTAGGTCCCCGTGGCCACCATCAATGGGTCCCTGTGGCCACCATGGGGAGATCTCCATGGCCACCATGGGTAGGTCCCCATGGCCACCATGGGTAGAGCTCTGTGGCCACCATGGTTAGATCTCCATGGCCACCATGGGTAGGTCCCCGTGGCCACCATGGTTAGAGCTCCATGGCCACCATGGGTAGATCTCTGTGGCCACCATGGGTAGGTCCCCGTGGCCACCATGGTTAGGTCCCCGTGGCCACCATGGTTAGAGCTCCATGGCCACCATGGGTAGATCTCTGTGGCCACCATGGGTAGGTCCCCGTGGCCACCATCAATGGGTCCCTGTGGCCACCATGGTTACATCTCCACGGCCACCACCCATAGATCTCCTTGGCCACCACGTTCGGGTCCCGTGTCTCACCGGCTGTTGTCCACGTAGCGGATGAGGAGGGGGTAGAGGGCGTAGAGGTCGCGGCAGAGGACGGAGAACTCGTCGCGGATGAGCAGCTCGGCGTCCTCGGCCTCGGCTTTGGCCTCCAGCCGCAGCTGCTCCTCCTCGGCCACCACCTTGCCCGCCCGCTTCTTCAGCTTCTCCATGGTGGGAATGAAGTGCGAGCGCAGCAGCTCCGGACGCGCCTTCGCCACGATCGGCTGCGCGAACACTGCGGGGACACCAGGACCTCCGTGGGGCCACCAGGACCTCCACGGGGCCACCAGGACCTCCACGGGGCCACCTGAACCTCCGTGGGGCCACTAGGACCATCCCAGGACCACCAGAGCCTCTGTGGGGCCACCAGAACCATCCCAGCGTCCCTCCAGGGCCACCAGCACCACCTCAAGAACCTTCCCATGGTCACCAGCTTCATCTGTGGGACCATCAGAACCTCCACAGGGCCACCAGAACCATCCCGGCGTCCCCCCAGGGCCACCAGCACCGCCTCAAGAACCTTCCCATGGCCACTACGACCTCTGTGGGGCCACCACAACCTCCTCAGGACCACCAGAACCGTCCTAGCATCCACCTGGGGCCACCAGCACCACCTCAAGAACCTTCCCGTGGCCACCGGCTCCATCTGTGGGACCATCCATGGCCAACAGAACCTCCATGGGGCCACCAGAACCAGCCTAGCATCCCCCCAGGGCCACCAGCACCACCTCAAGAACCTTCTCAGGGCCACCAGAACCTCTGTGGGGCCACCAGAACCATCCCAGTGTCCCCCCAGGGCCACCAGCACCGCCTCAAGAACCTTCCCATGGCCACTACGACCTCTGTGGGGCCACCACAACCTCCTCAGGACCACCAGAACCGTCCTAGCATCCACCTGGGGCCACCAGCACCACCTCAAGAACCTTCCCAGGGCCACCAGAACCTCCATGGGGCCACCGTGGGACCATCCGTGGCCACCGGAACCATCCCCGGGAGATCCCCAGGGCCACCACCCGTCGTGACGTCCCAGCGGGGCCTCCACCCACCTGCCAGGCGCTTCATCCAGGAGGCCTCGTCGATGCCCAGGTTGTTGACCACGATGCGGAGGATGTTGCCCAGGAGGGCGTTGAGGTGGTGGCCGGTGACGGCCGTGGGCCAGGGGCCCTGGGCCAGCGCCTCGGGGCCCCGTTCCCACCAGCGGGGCAGGTAGCTGCAGAGCATGGGCAGCGTCACCTCGATGACGTGGGGCATCTCGGTGTAACGAGCCCCCGACTCGGCCAGCGCCCCGATGCTGCCCATCAGCTGCTCCAGAGGTGGCACGTCCGGACACATCTCCTCCACGCGGCTCGGGAGGCCCAGGACTGCGGGACACGGGGACACGGGGACATGGGGACATGGAGGTGAGGAGGACGTGGAGAAACATCTCCTCAACACAGCTTGAGAGGCCCAGGACTAGGGGACATGGGGACATGGGGACATGGAGGACATGGAGAAACATCTCTTCAACGCGGCTCGGGAGGCCCAGGACTGGGGGACATGGGGACATGGGGACATGGGGGTGAGGAGGATGTGGAGAAACATCTCCTCCACGCGGCTCGGGAGGCCCAGGACTAGGGGACATGGGGACATGGGGACGTGGGGACATGGGGGTGAGGAGGACATGGAGAAACATCTCCTCAACACAGCTTAAGAGGCCCAGGACTAGGGGACATGGGGACATGGAGGACATGGAGAAACATCTCTTCAACGCGGCTCGGGAGGCCCAGGACTGCGGGACATGGGGACATGGGGACATGGAGGTGAGGAGGATGTGGAGAAACATCTCCTCCACGCAGCTCGGGAGGCCCAGGACTAGGGGACACAGGGACATGGGGACGTGGGGACATGGGGGTGAGGAGGACATGGAGAAACATCTCCTCAACGTGGCTCGGGAGGCTCAGGACTGGGGGACATGGGGACATGGGGACATGGAGGACATGGAGAAACATCTCTTCAACGCGGCTCGGGAGGCCCAGGACTGGGGGACATGGGGACATGGGGACATGGGGACATGGAGGTGAGGAGGATGTGGAGAAACATCTCCTCCACGCGGCTCGGGAGGCCCAGGACTAGGGGACAAGGGGACATGGGGACGTGGGGACATGGGGGTGAGGACGACATGGAGAAACATCTCCTCAACACAGCTTGAGAGGCCCAGGACTGGGGGACATGGGGACATGGGGGTGAGGAGGACATGGAGAAACATCTCCTCCACGCGGCTCGGGAGGCCCAGGACTGCGGGACACGGGGACATGGGGACATGGGGGTGAGGAGGATGTGGAGAAACATCTCCTCGACACGGCTCAGGAGGCCCAGGACTAGGGGACACGGGGACATGGGGACATGGGGGTGAGGAGGACATGGAGAAACATCTCTTCAATGCGGCTCGGGAGGCCCAGGACTGAGGGACATGGGGACATGGAGGACATGGAGAAACATCTCCTCCACGCGGCTCAGGAGGCCCAGGACTGCGGGACACGGGGACATGGGGACATGGGGACATGGGGGTGAGGAGGACGTGGAGAAACATCTCCTCCACGCGGCTCGGGAGGCCCAGGACTGCGGGACACGGGGACATGGGGACATGGGGGTGAGGGGGACATGGGGACATGGGGGTGAGGAGGACATGGAGAAACATCTCCTCAACACAGCTTGAGAGGCCCAGGACTAGGGGACATGGGGACATGGGGACATGGAGGACATGGAGAAACATCTCTTCAACGCGGCTCGGGAGGCCCAGGACTGCGGGACACGGGGACATGGGGACATGGAGGTGAGGAGGACATGGAGAAACATCTCCTCAATGCAGCTCAGGAGGCCCAGGACTAGGGACATGGGGATGAGGAGATGAGGAGGACACGGGATGAGGAGATAGAGATGAGGAGGACATGGGGATGAGGAGGACCTGGGATGAGGAGGAGATGGAGATGAGGAGGAGATGGAGATGAGGACATGGGACGAGGAGGACACAGGGACGAGGAGGACACAGGGATGAGGAGGACACAGGGATGAGGAGGACATGGGATGAGGAGGACATGGGATGAGGAGGAGATGGAGATGAGGAGGACATGGGGATGAGAACATGGGGATGAGGAGGAGATGGAGGTGAGGAGGACATGGAGATGAGGAGGAGACGGAGGTGAGGAGGACATGGGGATGAGGAGAACATGGGGATGAGGAGGAGATGGGGATGAGGAGGACATGGGGATGAGGAGGACTTGGGATCAGGAGAAGATGGAGATGAGGAGGACACAGGGATGAGGACATGGGGATGAGGAGGAGATGGAGATGAGGAGGAGATGGGGATGAGGACATGGGATGAGGAGGAGATAGAGATAAGGAGGAGATGGGGATGAGGAGGAGATGGAGGTGAGGAGGACATGGAGATGACGAGGAGATGGGGATGAGGAGGACACGGGGCCGAGGAGGCCGGGGTCCCTCACCGGCGCGCTCGCGGGGGCTCTTGGTGCTGTAGACCGAGCAGGGGTTGCAGCCGTCGAGCTGCGGCTCCAGGAAAGCGACCGGCATGGCGGCCGCCAACCGCGCCAAACACTCGCCCAGCGCCGGACGCTGCCTGGGGGCGACGGTCACGCCAGGGGACCCCACGGGGACCCCAGACCCATGGGGACCCCAAGGACACCCCACAGACACCCCAGGGACCCCCCAAGGACACCCCATGGACACCCCAAGGACACCTCAGACCCATGGGGACCCCAAGGACACCTCATGGACACCCCAAGGACACCCCAGAGCCATGGGGACCCCAAGGACACCCCACAGACACCCCATGGACCCCCCAAGGACACCCCATGGACACCCCAAGGACACCTCAGACCCATGGGGACCCCAAGGACACTCCAAGGACACCCCAGGGACACCCCATGGAAACCCCAAGGACACCCCAGACCCATGGGCACCACAAGGGGATCCCAAGGCCACCCCATGGCCACCCCGGACCCATATGGACCCCAAGAACACCCCATGGACACCTCATGGCCACCCCAAGGACACCTCATGGCCACCCCAGACCCATGGGGACCCCAAAGACACCTCATGGACACCTCATGGACACCCCAAGGACACCCCAGACCCACGGGTGCCCCAAGGACACCTCAAGGCCACTCCAGAACCACTTGGACCCCAAGGCCAGGCCAAGGCCACCCTTGACCCACAGGGACCCCATGGGGACCCCATGGGGACCCCTCAAGGCCACCCCAGGTCCAAGATCACCCCAAGGCCACCCCAAGGCCCCCCGGGGTCCCCACCTCTCCACGTAGCTGTTGCGGGTGGTGCCCAGCGAGAAGATGCTGCAGAGGATTCGGTAGCAGGAGACCTGGACGTCATCGACTGCGGGGACGGGGACGTCAGCCCCCAACCTGCCCCCGGGGCCCCTCGTCCCCCCCAGGATCCAGCCCCAGCGTGTCCCCCTGGCCCCATGGTGGCCCCGTGGTGTCCCCATGTCCCTATGGTGCCTCCATGTCCCCCTATTCCCAAGGGGTCCCCATGGTGTCCCCCATCCCCACGACATCCCCGTGGTGTCCCCAAGCCCCCAAGGTGTCCCCAAGCCCCCAAGGTGTCCCTATGGTGTCCCCCATCCCCACGACATCCCCATGGTGTCCCCATCCCCAGGGTGTCCCCATGGTGTCCCCCCATCCCCACAACATCCCCATGGTGTCCCCAAGCCCCCATGACATCCCCATGGTGTCCCCCATCCCCAGGGTGTCCCCATGGTGTCCCCCCATCCCCACGACATCCCCATGGTGTCTCCTGTCCCCAAGGTGTCCCCCAAGCCCTCAAGGTGTCCCCATGGTGCCCTCGTGTCCCCCTGTCCCCGTGGTGTCCCCAAGCCCCCAAGGTGTCCCCCTGGTGTCCCCCATCCCCACGACATCCCCATGGTGTCCCCTCATCCCCAAGGTGTTCCCCCATCCCCACGACATCCCCAAAGTGTCCCCCTGGTGTCCCCTCATCCCCATGACATCCCCAAGGTGTCCCCCAAGCCCCCAAGGTGTCCCCATGGTGCCCTCATGTCCCCCTGTCCCCATGGTGTCCCCCATCCCCACGACATCCCCATGGTGTCCCCAAGCCCCCAAGGTGTCCCCATGGTGTCCCCATGGTGTCCCCCATCCCCAAAGTGTCCTCCTGGTGTTCCCCCATCCCCACGACATCCCCACGGTGTCCCCCATCCCCAAGGGGTCCCCCATACCCAAGGGGTCCCCATGGTGTCCCCCAACCCCATGGTGTCCCCCATCCCCATGACATCCCCATGGTGTCTCCTCATCCTCAAGGTGTCCCCTCATCCCCACGACATCCCCACGGTGTCCCCCATCCCCGTGGTGTCCCCCATCCCCAAAGTGTCCTCCTGGTGTCCCCCCATCCCCACGACATCCCCGTGGTGTCCCCTCATACCCACGACATCCCCAAGGTGTCCCCCTGGTGTCCCCTCATCCCCACGACATCCCCATGGTGTCCCCCATCCCCAAGGTGTCCCCCTGGTGTCCCCAAGCCCCCAAGGTGTTCCCATGGTGTCCCCTCATCCCCACGACATCCCCGTGGTGTCCCCCGTCCCCGCGGTGTCCCCAGGTGCTCACGGATGACGTCGTCCCCGAACTGGTGCTGGGCGAGGTGCTCGAAGAGGGAGGTGAGGACGGGCAGCAGGGCGATGGTGGTGTAGTTGATGTTCTGGGCCACCCCCTTGACCTGCGTGCGGCTCTGCGACACCTTCCCCAGCCGCAGGTTCTCCACCATCTTCTCGATGTCCTCGGAGGCGCCTTCGAAGAACGAGCGCAGCCCGGCCTTGACGATCTCGGGGCCCGACTTCATCACCGTCCTGCGGGGTGGGGACACGCCACGTGGACACCTCCCCAGGGAGCTTCGGGGACATCGGAGGGGGCCACCACCCCAGGGAGGTTTGGGGACATCGGAGGGGGACACCAGCTTGGGGACACGCCACGTAGACACCTCCCCTGGGAGCTTTGGGGACATCGGAGGGGGCCACCAGCTTGGGGACACGCCACGTAGACACCTCCCCAAGGAGGTTTGGGGACATTGGAGCGGGACATGCCACGTGGACACCTCCCCTCAGAGCCTTGGGGACATCGGAGTGGGCCATCAGCTTGGGGACATGGCACGTGGACACCTCCCCAGGGAGCTTCGGGGACATCGGAGGGGGCCACCACCCCAAGGAGGTTTGGGGACATTGGAGGGGGACACCAGCTTGGGGACACACCATGTGGACACCTCCCCAGGGAGCTTTGGGGACATCGGAGGGGGACACCGGCTTGGGGACACGGCACGTGGACACCTCCCCAGGGAGCTTTGGGGACATTGGAGGGGACCACCAGCTTGGGGACACACCACGTGGACACCTCCCCAGGGAGCTTTGGGGACATTGGAGGGGACCACCACCCCAAGGAGATTTGGGGACATTGGAGGGGGCCACCAGCTTGGGGACACGCCACGCGGACACCTCCCCAAGGAGCTTTGGGGACATTGGAGGGGGACATGCCACACGGCCACCTCCCCTCAGAGCCTTGGGGACATCGGAGGGGGCCACCAGCTTGGGGACACACCACGTGGACACCTCCCCTCTGAGCTTTGGGGACATCGGAGGGGGACACCACCCCAAGGAGGTTTGGGGCCATCGGAGAGGGTCACCAGCTTGGGGACACGCCACGTGGACACCTCCCCAAGGAGCTTTGGGGACATTGGAGGGGGCCACCAGCTTGGGGACACGGCACATGGACACCTCCCCAAGGAGCTTTGGGGACATTGGAGGGGGCCACCAGCTTGGGGACACACCACGTGGACACCTCCCCAGGGAGCTTTGGGGACATCGGAGGGGGACACCGGCTTGGGGACACGCCACGTGGACACCTCCCCAAGGAGGTTTGGGGACATCGGAGGGGGCCATCAGCTTGGGGACACGCCACGTGGACACCTCCCCAGGGAGCTTTGGGGACATCGGAGGGGGCCACCAGCTTGGGGACACACCACGTGGACACCTCCCCAGGGAGCTTCGGGGACATCGGAGGGGGACACCACCCCAAGGAGGTTTGGGGACATTGGAGGGGGCCACCAGCTTGGGGACACAGCACGTGGACACCTCCCCAAGGAGCTTTGGGGACATCGGAGGGGGCCACCGGCTTGGGGACACGGCACATGGACACCTCCCCAAGGAGCTTTGGGGACATTGGAGGGGGCCACCAGCTTGGGGACACACCACGTGGACACCTCCCCAGGGAGCTTTGGGGACATCGGAGGGGGACACCGGCTTGGGGACACGCCACGTGGACACCTCCCCAAGGAGCTTTGGGGACATCGGAGGGGGCCACCAGCTTGGGGACATGCCACGTAGACACCTCCCCAAGGAGCTTTGGGGACATCAGAGGGGGACACGCCACATGGACACCTCCCCTCTGAGCTTTGGGGACATCGGAGGGGGACATGCCACGTGGACATCTCCCCAAGGAGCTTTGGGGACATTGGAGGGGGTCACCGGCTTGGGGACACGCCATGCAGACACATCCCCAGGGAGCTTCGGGACATCAGAGGTGGCCACCACCCCAAGGAGGTTTGGGGACATCGGAGGGGGACACCGGCTTGGGGACACAGCACGTGGACACCTCCCCAAGGAGCTCTGGGAACATTGGAGGGGGTCACCGGCTTGGGGACACGTGGGGAGGTTTGGGACATGGGAGGTGGCCACCACCCTGGGGACAGATGGGGCCAAGGCCAGCCCCGTGGTGGCCCCAGGACATCCTGGTGGCCCCTGGGGACTCGTGGGGACAAGGCCAGCCCCGTGGTGGCCCCAGGACGTGACTCGGTGGCCCTTGGGGACACCGCGGGGTGTCACCTGGCGTCCAGCGAGCGGGCGAGGATGTGCAGGCAGTTGACCACGGCCGGAGCGTCCGTCCCTGGGGACAGGGACACAGTCAGGGGCCCCCTGTCCCCCCCTGCGTCCCCCGTCTCCGCCCACGTCCCCTCCCCATGTCCCCACACGTCCCCTGGGCCCACGTGTCCCCTCAGTGTCCCCCCAATGTCCCCCCAGTGTCCCCCAATGTCCCCTCAATGTCCCCCAGTCCCCCCCAATGTCCCCCCAGTGCCCCCCCAGTGTCCCCCAGTGTCCCCTCAATGTCCCCCAGTGTCCCCCCAGTCCTCCCAGTGTCCCCCAATGTCCCCCCAGTGCCCCCCCACGTCCCCCCAGTCCCCCCAATGTCCCCCCAGTGCCCCCCCAGTGTCCCCCAGTGTCCCCTCAATGTCCCCAATGTCCCCCCAGTGCCCCCCAGTGTCCCCCAGTGTCCTCTCAATGTCCCCCCAGTGTCCCCCAGTCCCCCCCAGTGTCCCCTCAATGTCCCCCCAGTGTCCCCCAATGTCCCCTCAATGTCCCTCCATCCCTCCAGTGTCCCCCCAGTGCCCCCCAGTGCCTCCCTGTGTCCCCCCAGTGTCCCCTCAATGTCCCCCAGTGTCCCCCCAGTCCTCCCAGTGTCCCCCAATGTCCCCCCAGTGCCCCCCCACGTCCCCCCAGTCCCCCCAATGTCCCCCCAGTGCCCCCCCAGTGTCCCCCAGTGTCCCCTCAATGTCCCCAATGTCCCCCCAGTGCCCCCCAGTGTCCCCCAGTGTCCTCTCAATGTCCCCCCAGTGTCCCCCAGTCCCCCCAGTGTCCCCTCAATGTCCCCCCAGTGTCCCCCAATGTCCCCTCAATGTCCCTCCATCCCTCCAGTGTCCCCCCAGTGCCCCCCAGTGCCTCCCTGTGTCCCCCCAGTGTCCCCTCAATGTCCCCCCAGTCCCCCCAGTGCCCCCCAGTGTCCCCCCAGTCCCCCCAGTGCCCCCCAGTGTCCCCTGTCCCCTCACCGAAGAGCGAGACGCGGTGGCGGACGAGGGCGGCCAGTTTGCAGAAGAGGCTGGGGGGACACGGCGGGGTGGGGGGTCAGTCAGGGGGTCCCCGAGTCCCCTGGGGAGGGGACAGCACCCCCCACCCCACACCTGGGGCTCCAGGTGCCTCACGGCAGAGGGTCTGGGGGTCATCAAGGACCTCGGTGCCCCAGAGGTGGGGTTTGGGGTTCCACCTGCCCCAGAGGTGGGTTTCGGGGTCCCTGTGGGTTTTGGGGTCCCCCCCCCATACCTGGTGATCATCTCCTTCTCCTTGTTGGAGGCGTGACCGCCGCTGCCCAGCACCTTGGCCGGGGTGGAGAGGAAATAGAGGCAGTGGTTGTGGAAGTACTGGTTGATGAGGGGCAGCAGGATCTGGGGGGGCACGGCAGGGTTAGAGGGCGCCCCACAACCGGGGGACCCCCCGAGGGACCCCAAGACCCCATAGCGACCTCAAACAACCCCCCAAACCCCATGAGGAACCATCAAAACCCCATAAGGAACCCCCAAAACCACATGAGGAACCACCAAAACCCCATGAGGAACCACAAGAACCCACGGAGACCCCCAAACCCACCCCGTGAAAGACTCTCAAAGCACCTCAGGGACCCCCAAAATCCTGTAGGGGACCCCCAAGACCTCATAGCGACCTCGAACGCCCCATAGTGACCTCAAACAACCACCAGGGACCCCCAAAACCCCATGAGGAACCCTCCAAACCCCATAAGAAACCCCCAAAACCACATGAGGAACCACCAAAACCCCATGAGGAACCACAAGAACCCACAGAGACCCCCAAACCCACCCCGTAGAAGACCCTCAAAACACCTCAGGGATCCCCAAAATCTCATAGGGGACCCCAAGATCTCACAGCGACCTCGAACGCCCCATAGTGACCTCAAACAACCACCAGGGACCCCCAAAGCCCCATGAGGAACCCTCCAAACCCCATGAGGAACCACCAAAACCCCATGAGAAACCACAAGAACCCACAGGGACCCCCAAACCCACCCCGTAGAAGACCCTCAAAACACCTCAGGGATCCCCAAAATCTCATAGGGGACCCCAAGATCTCACAGCGACCTCGAACGCCCCATAGTGACCTCAAACAACCACCAGGGACCCCCAAAACCCCATGAGGAACCCTCCAAACCCCATGAGGAACCACAAGAACCCGCAGAGACCCCCAAACCCACCCCGCAGAAGACTCTCAAAGCACCTCAGGGATCCCCAAAATCCCATAGGGGACCCTCAAGGCCTGTGTTGTCCCCACCCCCCCACTTTTTTGGGGTCCCCCTGACCTTGGCGAAGAACTTGATCTCCTGCTCGTGGGGGGATTTCTCACCCCGCCCGCTGCTGACCACAGCCTCTGGGGGGACACGCGTGGTCAGGAGGGGGGGACACAGAGTTTGGGGGGGTCCCCAAGGGGCTCAGGGGGGTTTGAGGGAATCTCAAAGGGCTTGAAGGCATCTCAGGGGAGGTCTCAGAGGGTCTCAAGCGGCCTGAGGGGGTCTCAAGGGGGGGGTCTCAAAGGGTTTGAGGGCATCTCAAGGGGGTCTCAAAGGGTCTCGAGGGGTTTGAGGGCATCTCAGGGGGTTTCAAGAGGGTCTCAAGGGAGTCTCAAGGGGTTTTGAGGGCATCTCAGGGGGCTTATGGGGGGCTCAAAGAGTTTGAGGGCATCTCAAGGGGGTCTCAAGAGGTTCTCAAGGGGTTTGAGGGCATCTCAGGGGTTTCAAGAGGGTCTCAAGGGAATCTCAAGGGGTTTGAGGGCATCTCAGGGGGCTTATGGGGGGCTTAAAGAGTTTGAGGACATCTTAAGGGGGTCTCAAGAGGTTCTCAAGGGGTTTGAGGGCATCTCAGGGGGGCTTATGGGGGGCTCAAAGAGTTTGAGGACATCTTAAGGGGGTCTCAAGAGGTTCTCAAGGGGTTTGAGGGCATCTCAGGGGTTTCAAGAGGGTCTCAAGGGGGCTCCAGAAGAGTCCCCAGCGGGGTGTGGGGCAGGGGGCCCTGAGGGACTGGAGGGTCCTGGGGTCTCACCCAGGTGGGCGATGAACTCCTGCGAGATGTCCAATCCACTTGAGGAGCTGCTGCAGGAACCCGTAGGCGAAGCGCTTCTCGATGGACGACGTGTCCAGCTCCATGTCCTTCAGCCCCCTGAGACACCGAGGGAGTCACCGGGACCCCCCCAAAACCCAACCACGACCATCCAAAACCCAATCAGGACCCCCCAAACCCAACCACAACCATCTAAAACCCAACCAGGACCATCCAAACGCAACCAGAACACCCCCAAACCCAACCAGGACCATCTAAAACCCAACCAGGACCATCCAAACCCAACCAGGACACCCCCAAACCCAACCAGGACCATCTAAAACCCAACCAGGACCCCTCAAAACCAACCAGAACCCTCCAAACCCAACCAGGACCATCTAAAACCCAACCAGGACCATCCAAAACCATCTAGGACCCCCCAAAAACCCAACCAGGACCATCCAAAACCATCCAGGACACCCCAAACCTCCAACCAGCACCATCTAAAACCCAACCAGGACCCCCCAAACCCCACCCAGGACCCCCCAAACCCACCGGGTGACGGCGTAGCCGTTGAGCTGGAGGAACTTGAGGAGCTCCTGGGCCTTCTCACGGTCACGGGCCTTCTCCTTGGCCGTCAGCGTGTCGTACGGCACCAGCAGGGGGTGCGACCCTCCCCCTGGCACCTCTCGTCAGCACCAGGGGGGTGGGGGGAGAGGACAATCCGGGGGGGAAGGGGAGGGGAGCCCAGGGGGATGGAGATGAGGAGCATCCACGGGGATGGAGATCAGGATCATCCATGGGGGATGGAGGAGGAGAGGAGAACCCAGGGGAGATGGAGGAAGGGAGAAGAACCCAAGGGAGATGGAGGAGGAGAGGAGAACCCAAGGGAGATGGAGGAGGAGAGGAGAACCCAGGGGAGATGGAGGAGGAGAGGGAGAACCCAGGGGAGATGGAGGAGGGGAGGAGAACCCAGGGGAGATGGAGGAGGGGAGGAGAACCCAGGGGAGATGGAGGAGGAGAGGAGAACCCAGGGGAGATGGAGGAGGAGAGGAGAACCCATGGGAGATGGAGGAGGAGAGGAGAACCCAGGGGAGATGGAGGAGGAGAGGAGAACCCAGGGGAGATAGAGGAGGGAGAGGAGAACCCAGGGGAGATGGAGGAGGAGAGGAGAACCCAGGGAGATGGAGGAGGAGGAGAGGAGAACCCAGGGGAGATGGAGGAAGGGAGGAGAACCCAGGGGAGATGGAGGAGGAGAGGAGAACCCAGGGGAGATGGAGGAGGAGAAGAGAACCCAGGGGAGATGGAGGAAGGGAGGAGAACCCAAGGGAGATGGAGGAGGAGAAGAGAACCCAGGGGAGATGAAGGAGGAGAAGAGAACCCATGGGAGATGGAGGAGGAGAGAAGAACCTCTGGAGGAGCCGGGTGGGTTGGGCCCCGTGGGGACTCACTCACCCTTGGCCTCCAGCTCCAGCTTCTTCTTGCGGGCCCCAGGTGTTGTGGTAATTCTCGGCCAACTGCTCGGCCATCGCCTGGGGACACGCGACGTGAGGACACGGGGGTCACGGGGGGACACGGAGGGGACAACGGGGGGACGGGGGGGGACACTCACCTGCAGCTCCCGGGACAGCGTCACCCCTGAGAGGTCCACGGGCTGGGGGCTGTAGCCGTGGGTGGGGTCGTAGGTGGCCTGGGAGGAGAACACGGGGTGAGGGGCAACCACGGACCCCCAGAGGGCCCTTCACCACCCCAGGGACCTCCAGGGGGTCTCGGGGGGCTCCTTTCCCACTCTGTGGAGCTCCAGAGGTTCTCAGGGGGCTCCTTCCCCACTCTACGGAGCTCCAGAGGTTCTCGAGGGGCTCCTTCCCCACTCTATGGAGCTCCAGAGGTTCTCGGGGGGGCTCCTTCCCCACTCTGTGGAGCTCCAGAGGCTCTCGGGGGGCTCCTTCCCCACTCTACGGAGCTCCAGAGGCTCTCGGGGGGGCTCCTTCCCCACTCTACGGAGCTCCAGAGATTCTGGGGGGTCTCCTTCCCCACTCTACGGAGCTCCAGAGGTTCTCAGGGGTCTCCTTCCCCACTCTACGGAGCTCCAGAGGCTCTTGGGGGGCTCCTTCCCCACTCCATGGAGCTCCAGAGGCTCTTGGGGGGCTCCTTCCCCCACTCTATGGAGCTCCAGAGGTTCTCGGGGGTCTCCTTCCCCACTCTGTGGAGCTCCAGAGGCTCTCGGGGTGCCCCCCCAGCCCCACCTGGGCAGACTGGGAGATCTTGCGGGTCTTCTTCTTCTCCGTCTTGTCCTCCTCACCCTCCCAGAGCCTTCTCCACCATCCACTCCCAGGCCAGCATGGCCTTGAGGGACTCCTTGATGGGCCACCGGTAGATCTCCTTGTCCTGGAGGGGAAAAGGGGGTTGGGGGATCTTGAGGAGGAAGGGATGGTGTTGGAGGGTCTCTAGGGGTTGAGGAGGAAGGGATGGGGTTGGAGGGTCTCAGAGAGGTTGAGGAGGAAGGGATGGGGGTTGGAGGGTCTCTAGGAGGTTGAGGAGGAAGGGATGGGGTTGGAGGGTCTCTAGGAGGTTGAGGAGGAAGGGATGGGGTTGGAGGGTCTCCAGGAGGTTGAGGAGGAAGGGATGGGGTTGGAGGGTCTCCAGGAGGTTGAGGAGGAAGGGATGGGGTTGGAGGGTCTCAGGGAGGTTGAGGAGGAAGGGGTGGGGTTGGAGGGTCTCTAGGGGGTTGAGGAGGAAGGGATGGGGTTGGAGGATCCCATCCTGGTCCTAGACGGGGACACACACAGCACCTTCTCGGAGAAGGTCTTGTAGGGTCTCAGCATGGGGTGGGTCTTGGCTTCTTCATCCACCGTCTCCCCATAGGACCAGTTGTTCTGGATCTGCAGGGGAGGAGACGGGGAGGAGGACGGTGAGGACGTGGGGCTGGGGACGGTGAGACTGGAGAAGGTGCAGGGGTGGGGACAGAGCGCTGGGGGACAGGACCCTGCTCCCCCAGCGTCCCCCGAGGTCCTGGAGGTGCCGGGAGGTCCCACCTTGTCGAACGCCCACTTCTCGTGCGTGTACTCGGCGTACTTGTTGATGAAGCCGTCCAGCTTCTCGGGGATGATGACGCTGGAGAGGACACGGCGGGTCAGGGAGGGTCCCCGGCCACGGCTGAGCCCGGGGTTGGGGTGGGGGGGGTTGGAATGGACCCTACTTGAGGGTCTCCACGGGCTTGGGGTCGAAGTTGCCCTCGGCGTCCACGGACGCCTTCTTCTCGGTCTTGGAGGAGTAGCTGGCGTCCACGTAGTCGGGGGGGATGGCGCCGGCGATGGCGCAGAGGCACGGCATGGCCAGCTTGTAGAGCTCGGCGTCGAAGCGCTGGGCGGGGGACGCCGAGGGGTCACCTCCTGGGGCCCCCCCAGGTCCTGCAGAGACCCCCCCCTTGCTGCCCCACGGAGACACCCCCGGCCACACGGGTCTCCTCGTCAGCCTGGCCCCGTCTCTGCCTGCTCACCAGCCTCCCGGCCTTGTCATCCTCACCATCCCCACGTCCTCACCATCCTCGTCCCGTCTCGTCCCGTCCCATCCTATCCCATCCCATCCCATCCCATCCCATCCCATCCCATCCCATCCCCTCCCCATCTCCATCTCTATCATCTCCATCCCCATCCCATCTCCATCCCCATCTCCATCTCCATCTGCACTTCCATCTCCATCTCCATCCCCACCCCCCACCTCCATCTCCACCTCCACCTCCTCCACCTCCATCATCCCCACCTCCATCTCCATCATCTCCATCTCCACCTCCATCTCCACCTCCATCTCCATCCCCACCTCCAACCCCATCTCCATCACCATCCCATCTCCATCCCCACCTCCATCCCCATCCCATCTTCATCCCATCCCATCTCCATCTCCATCTCCTTCCCCATCCCCACCTCCATCCCCATCTCATCTCCATCTCCATCTCCATCTCTCCCATCTCCATCTCCATCTCCTCCCATCCCATCCCATCTCCATCTCCATCTCCATCTCCATCCCATCTCCATCTCCATCCCATCTCCATCTCCATCTCCATCTCCATCCCATCCCCATCCCTATCTCCATCTCCATCTCCATCTCCATCCCCATCTCATCTCCATCTCCATCTCCATCTCCATCCCATCTCCATCCCCATCTCCATCCCATCTCCATCTCCATCCCATCTCCATCTCCATCCACATCTCCATCTCCATCATCTCCATCTCCATCATCTCCATCTCCATCCCATCCCCATCCCTATCTCCATCTCCATCCCCATCCCATCTCCATCTCCATCTCCATCTCCATCTCCATCTCCATCTCCATCTCCATCTCCATCCCCATCCCATCTCCATCCCATCCCACCCCTCACCTTGTGTGCGAGGGACTCGAAGATGCCCCAGAAGAGCTTCCTGGTGAGGTGCAGCTCCTCCTCAGAGCTCACGCCCTGGTTGGGCCACCCGCTCGGCAGGCAGTAGTACTTCCAGCAGCGCTCGTAGTGGTTCGTTAGGAGCTGGGGGGGGGACATCCTCATCTCAAGGACCTCAGGGTCTTCTCCTCCCACCTCAAGGACCTCCTCCAACCCCTCAGGGTCTTCTCCTCCCACCTCAAGAACCTCCTCCCACCCCTCAGGGTCTCCTCCTCCCACCTCAAGGACCTCCTTCAACCCCTCAGGGTCTTCTCCTCCCACCTCAAGGACCTCCTCCCACCCCTCAGGGTCTCCTCCTCCCACCTCAAGGACCTCCTCCCACCCTCAGGGTCTTCTCCTCCCACCTCAAGGACCTCCTCCCACCCCTCAGGGTCTCCTCCTCCCACCTCAAGGACCTCCTCCCACCCTCAGGGTCTTCTCCTCCCACCCCTCAGGGTCTTCTGCCCCCACCCCACCTTGAGGGGCATCTTTGCGAACTCGTTGAGGATGGGGACGTCGAAGACCAAGCGGCGCAGGAGGTGCTGGAGCATCGAGGGGCGGATGAACCTGGGGAGGGGGTGAAAGGGGGAGGTCAGGGGGGACACGGGGGGTCCATGGGGATGGTGGGGGGTCCATGGGGACATTGGGGGTTCCATGGGGACATTGGGGGTTCCATGGAGATGTTGGGGCTCCATGGAGATGTTGGGGATCCATGGAGATGTTGGGGTTCCATGGGGACCTTGGAGGCTCCATGGAGATGTTGGGGTTCCCTGGGGATATTGAGGGTTCCATGGGGACATTGGGGGTTCTATGGAGATGTTGGGGTTCCATGGAGATGTTGGGGCTCCATGGAGATATCGGGGGTTCCATGGAGATGTTAGGGTTCCCTGGGGGTGTTGGGGGTTCCCTGGGGGCGTTGGGGTCCCGGGTGAGCGGGGGGGGGGTGTCCCAGGGGAGGGGGGGTCCCCACCGGCAAAGGGCCATGAGACACTCCTCGATGACGTCGCGCTGGGCCTTGGTGAGGGAGCGTCCGCGCGAGAGCCGGTAGATGGTGTGCAGCATGGAGTCCACCATGATGGCGCGGTGCTCGGTGCCCGCGAAGAGCGGGGCGCACTTGGTGATGAGCGGCAGCACCGCCTGGCACAGGTACCGGTTCAGCGCCAGCGCCATCTCCGTCGTGCTGAAGGCCGCCTGGGGGCACGGGGGGGTCAGCGAGCCGCGGGGCGGCCCCCCATCTCCATCCCATCCCATCCCAACCCATCACCACCCCATCACCATCCCATCCCATCACCATCCCATCCCATCTCCACCCCATCACCATCCCATCCCATCTCCATCCCCATCCCGTCCCGTCCCATCTCCATCTCCATCTCCATCCCATCCCACCCCATCCCATCCCCATCCCCACCCCATCTCCACCCCCATCCCACCCCATTTCCATCTCCATCCCATCTCCATCCCACCTCCATCCCCATCCCATCTCCATCCCATCTCCATCCCCATCTCCATCCCCATCCCCATCTCCATCCCATCCCCATCCCCATCCCACCTGGCTGGTTTGAGGAACCCTCCTATCCCTTCTATAGGGCAGATATAGGGGAGATGTTGGGGTTCCATGGAGTTTTTGGGGTCCCATGGAGATATTTGGGGTCCGTGAGAATGTTGGGTTCCCTGGGGACTTTGGGCTCCATGGGGATGTTGGGGGTCCATGGAGATTTTGGGTTCCATGGAGATAATGGGTTCCATGAGGATGTTGGGTTCCATGGAGATAATGGGGGTTCCCTGGAGATACTGGGCTCCATGGAGATATTGGGGGGCCCATGGGGACATTGAGGTTCCATGGAGATATTTGGGTTCCATGGAGATACTGAGTTCCATGGAGATATTTGGGGTCCATGGAGATACTGGGGGTTCCATGAGGATGTTGGGGTCCATGGAGATAATGGGGGTTCCCTGGAGATACTGGGCTCCATGGAGATATTGGGGGGCCCATGGGGACATTGAGGTTCCATGGAGATATTTGGGTTCCATGGAGATACTGAGTTCCATGGAGATATTTGGGGTCCATGGAGATACTGGGGGTTCCATGAGGATGTTGGGGTCCATGGAGATAATGGGGGTTCCATGAGGATGTTGGGTTCCATGGAGATATTTGGGTTCCATGGAGATAATGGGGGTTCCATGGAGATGCCGGGGTTCCCTGGAGACATTGGGCTCCATGGAGAATTTGGGAGATCCATGGGGACATTGAGGTTCCATGGAGATATTTGGGGTCCATGGAGATAATGGGGGTTCCATGAGGATGTTGGGTTCCATGGAGATAATGGGGGTTCCATGGAGATAATGGGGGTTCCATGGAGATGTTGGGGTTCCCTGGAGATGTTGGGCTCCATGGAGATGTTGGGGGATCCATGGGGACATTGGGGTTCCATGGAGATATTTGGGTTCCATGAGGATGTTGGGGGTTCCCTGGAGATGTTTGGGTTCCCTGGAGCTGTTGGGGGTTCCCTGGAGGTGTTGGGGGTTCCCTGGAGCTGCCGGGGTTCCCTGCAGCCGCTCACCGTGTCGAGGGAGGCGGCGGCGCGCATGTCGGGGAGGAAGCCGACCTCGAGCACGTGGAGCAGGAGGCTCTGGCTCTCGACGCCGTAGACGCGGTCGAGGAACAGGACCATCGGCGCCTTGTGCTCCGGCACGAAGCTGGCGGCCATGCGCGGCTCCACCACGCCGCCGTCTGCGGGGCGCGCCACACGGACCCCGCTGCGGCTCCCACCGCTGCAGCCCCCCCGCGACCCCCCCCGTGACCCCCCCTGTGACCCCCCTGCGGCTCCCACCGCTGCAACCCCCCCCGCGACCCCCCCTGTGACCCCCTCTGTGACCCCCCCTGTGACCCCCCTGTGGCTCCCACCACTGCAGCCCCCTCTGCGACCCCCCCCGTGACCCCCCTGTGACCCCCCTGTGACCCCCCTGCGGCTCCCACCGCTGCAGCCCCCCCTGCACCCCCCTGCGACCCCCCTGCTGCAGCCCGGTGCCTCCCACTCCAGTCTTCCCAGTCTAGATGCCCCCATCCCAGTCCTCCCTTCCCAGTGCTCCCAGTGCCCCCATTCCAGATGCCCCCATCCCAGTGCCTCCCGCCCCAGTGCTCCCCATCCCCATCCTCCCAGTGCTCCCATCCCAGTCCTCCCAGTGCTCCCAGAGCAGACGCCCCCATCCCAGCGTCCCCCTCCCAGCCTAGATGCTCCCAGTGCTTCCAGCGCTCCCAGTGCCCCCAGTGCCCCCCTCCCAATGCTCCCATCCCAGTCTTCCCAGTGCTCCCAGACCAGACGCCCCCATCCCAATCCTCCCACCCCAGTGTCCCCCTCCCAGCCTAGATGCTCCCAGTGACTCCCAATGCTCCCAGGGCCCCCCTCCCAGTGCTCCCATCCCAGTGCTCCCATCCCAGTCCTCCCAGTGCTCCCAGACCAGACGCCCCCATCCCAATCCTCCCATCCCAGTGTCCCCCTCCCAGCCTAGATGCTCCCAGTGCCCCCCTCCCAGTGCTCCCAGTGACTCCCAATGCTCCCAGTGACTCCCAATGCCCCCATCCCAGTCCTCCCAGTGCTCCCAGACCAGACGCCCCCATCCCAATCCTCCCATCCCAGCATCCCCCTCCCAGCCTAGATGCTCCCAGTGCCTCCCAGTGCCTCCCAGTGCTCCCAGTGCCCCCCTCCCAGTGCCCCCAGTGCCTCCCAGTGCCCCCCTCCCAGTGCTCCCAGTGCTCCCAGTGCCCCCCTCCCAGTGCCCCCAGTGCCTCCCAGTGCCCCCCTCCCAGTGCCCCCCTCCCAGTGCCCCCCTCCCAGTGCCCCCAGTGCCCCCCAGTGCCCCCCTCCCAGTGCCTCCCAGTGCCCCCAGTGCCTCCCAGTGCCCCCCTCCCAGTGCTCCCAGACCAGACGCCCCCATCCCAATCCTCCCATCCCCGTGTCCCCCTCCCAGCCTAGATGCTCCCAGTGCCCCCAGTGCCCCCAGTCCCACCTTTGCCGATGGCGGGCAGCTGCAGGGGGAGGCTGATGATTCCCACCAGGTCGTCGAGGGGCACGAGGGAGCGCAGGATGGCTCGGATCCGCAGCGCCTCCCCCTTCCCCGCCTGGATCAGCTGCCGGGGGGGGGGGGGACAAGGGGGGTCACCCCCATCCTGACACCCCCCCCCAACCCCACCACGGTCCCCATCCCCCCCCCCTGCCCCCCCGGACCCCCCCTTACGTGCATCTCGGGGGCGCAGCGGCCCAGGAGGTCGATGAGGGCGGCGTAGAAGGACATGATGGCGTTGCCCAAGTGCACCCGGTTCTCCTCGGGGGGCTCCTCACCCCCAAACCTGGGGAGGGGGGAAAGGGCGTCGCGAGGTCCGTGACCACCCCCCACCGCCCCCGGGGCTCAGCCCACCCCCATCCCATCCCCATCCCATCCCCTGTCCACTTCCACCTCCACCTCTATCCCTCCTCCACCTCCATCTCCATCTCCATTTCCATCTTGTTCTCCACCTCTACCTCCATCCGATCCACTTCCCACCTTCACCTCCATCCCCAACCCCATCCCCATCTCCACCTCCATCTCCTCCTCCATCCCATCCTGTCCCATCCCACCCCCTTCCCACTCCATCCCATCTCCATCTCCACCTCCATCTCAATCTCCACCTCCATCTCCATCCCCTCCTGTCCCATCCCCCCCATCCCCATCCCCTTCCCACTCCATCCCATCCCCATCTCCATCTCCATCTTTTCCTTCACCTCCACCTCCATCTCCACCTCCATCCCCTTCCCTCTCCACCTCTGCCTCCATCTCCATCTCCACCTTTTTCTTCACGTCCACCTCCAAATCCACCTTGTTCTTCACCTCCATCTCCACCTCCATCCCCTTCCTCCTCCATCTCCACCTCTGCCTTCATCTCCATCCCCTCCCATCCCATCCCCTTTACACCTCCATCTCCATCTCCATCTTGTTCTTCACCTCCACCTCCATCTCCATCCCATCCCCACCTCCATCTCCATCATCTCCATCATCTCCATCTCCATCCCCACCTCCATCTCCATCATCTCCATCTCCATCCCATCCCCACCTCCATCTCCATCATCTCCATCATCTCCACCATCTCCATCATCTCCATCATCTCCATCTCCATCCCATCCCCACCTCCATCTCCATCATCTCCATCATCTCCATCTCCATCCCCACCTTTGCCTCCATCTCCACCTCCATCCCCATCCCCATCTCCATCTCCACCTCCACCTCCATCTCCATCATCTCCATCATCTCCACCTCCATCTCCATCCCCTCCCATCCCATCCCCTTTACACCTCCATCTCCACCTCCATCATCTCCATCTCCATCTCCATATTCTCCATCTTCATCATCTCCATCTCCATCTCCATCTCCACCTCCATCTCTACCTCCACCTCCATCTCCATCATCCCCATCTCCATCCCCACCCCACCCCCCCCCGGCGTGGGGCCTCACGGGTCCCTCCTGCGCTCCCTGCGGCCGCTGGGCCCGTCGCGCGCGGGGTCGTGGGCGATGCCGATGGCCTCCTGGATGGCGGCGAGGAGGCCGCTGCCGCCCTCCCCGCGCAGGGCCGGCCCGAAGCACTCGGGGCGCCGGATCAGCAGCCGAACCACCACGTTGGCGTTCTCCTCCACGCTCTCCCCTGCCGGACACGCGCCCGCTGGCACCTCGGGGGGGGACACGCACCCCCTGGGGCCACCCCGGACCTCCAGGGGGGGACAGGGACCCTCTGGGATCTCCAGGATGGGTCAGGGACCTCCAGGGACCACCAGGATGGGTCTCCAGGGACCTCCAGGGTGGGACAGGGACTTTCTAGGACTACCAGGGATCTCCAGGATGGAGCAGGGACCTTCCAGGACCTCCAGGATGGGATATGGGAGACCCTGGGGACCTCCAGGACGGGACAGGGACCTTCTGGGACCTCCAGGATATGACAGGGACCTTCTGGGACCTCCAAGACAGGACATGGGAGACACCAGGGACCCCCAGGAATGGGACAGAGGGACAGGGACCTTCCAGGACCTCCAAGATGGGACATGGGAGACCCTGGGGACCTCCAGGATGGGACAGGGACCTTCTGGGACCTGCAGGGTGGGGCAGGGACCTTCTGGGACCTCCAAGACAGGACATGGGAGACACCAGGGACCCCCAGGAATGGGACAGAGGGACAGGGACCTTCCAGGACCTCCAGGATGGGACATGGGAGACCCTGGGGACCTCCAGGATGGGACAGGGACCTTCTAGGACCCACAGGATGGGACATGGGAGACACCAAGGGCCCCCTGGGACGTCCAGGGATGGGACAGGAGGCACAGGGACCCCCCTACGACCCTCAGAGACCCCCCGGGAACACTGAGATGGAGCAATGAGGGGGGACGGGGCCTCTTGGGGGTGAGAGGAGGGGACACGGGGACCCCGGGGCCACCACTGACCGTTGACGAAGACGGCGAAGCGCAGGAAGTCGAGGTAGCGCTCGCCCCCGCACGGGTTCCACCCGATGTCGGGGTAGCCCTTGGCCAGCAGCATCGGGCAGCTCTGCAGCCCACAGCTCGCCAGGTAGGTCACCACCTGCGGGGACCAAGCACGGGGCCCACCAGGCAGGGGGACGTCACACGGGGTCATCATATGGGGTCCCAGCAAGCAGGGGGACATCGCATGGGGTCCCACCAAGCAGAGGGACGTCATATGGGGTCCCACCAAGCAGGGGGACATCACACGGGGTCCCACCAAGCAGGGGGACATCACACAGGGTCATCATAGGGGGTCCCAGCAAGCAGGGGGACATCATATGGGGTCCCACCAAGCAAGGGGACATCGCATGGGGTCCCACCAAGCATGGGGACGTCATATGGGGTCCCACCAAGCAGGGGGACGTCACACGGGGTCATCATATGGGGTCCCAGCAAGCCTGGGGACATCGCATGGGGTCCCACCAAGCAGAGGGACGTCATATGGGGTCCCACCAAGCAGGGGGACATCACACAGGGTCATCATATGGGGTCCCAGCAAGCAGGGGGACATCATATGGGGTCCCACCAAGCAAGGGGACATCGCATGGGGTCCCACCAAGCAGGGGGACGTCACATTGGGTCATCATACGGGGTCCCACCAAGCAGGGGGACGTCATATGGGGTCCCACCAAGCAGGGGGACATCGCATGGGGTCATCATATGGGGTCCCAGAAAGCCTGGGGACATCGCATGGGGTCCCACCAAGCAGAGGGATGTCATACGGGGTCCCACCAAGCAGGGAGACATCGCACGGGGATGTCACATGGGGTCCCACCAGGCAGGGGGACATCACACGGGGTCATCATATGGGGTCCCACCAAGTGTGGGGACCTCCTGATGACAACGACCTTGCCCAGGAGCCTCCCCCGTGTGTCCCCCCCCTCCCCCAGGCTCTGAAGCGGGGGCCGCGTCTGGGGACCCGTCACCTTCTCCAGGTCCTGCTCCTTCAGCGCCAGCGCCAGCTCGTTGTTGTCGATGACCGAGGCGGCCGCCACGTCCAGGGGGGTCGAGCCCCTCATGCCTGGGGGGGACGGGGAGCCGTGACGGGGGGGACGGGGGGTGATGGGGGGGTGACATGGGGTGACAGGGGGTGATGGGGGTGACAGGGGGTGATGGGGGTGACAAGGGGGTGATGGGGGGGTGACAAGGGGGTGATGGGGGGTGATGGGGGTGACAGGGGTGACGGGGGTGACAGGGGGGTGACAGGGGGTGATGGGGGTGACAGAGGGTGATAAGGGGGTGATGAGGGTGACAAGAGGGTGATGGGGGTGACAAGGGGGGTGACAGGGGGTGATGGGGGTGACAGGGGGGTGATGGGGGGGTGACAAGGGGGTGACGGGGGGTGATGGGGGTGACAGGGGTGACGGGGGTGACAAGGGGGGTGACAGGGGGTGACAGGGGGTGATAAGGGGGTGACAAGGGGGTGATAAGGGGGTGACAAGGGGGGTGACAAGGGGGGTGACAAGGGGGGTGACAGGGAGTGATAAGGGGTGTCAGGAGGGGCCAGGGGGTGACGAGGGGTGTCAGGAGGGACCAGGGGGTGGCAGGGGGTGACGAGGGGTGTCAAGGGGCCCAGGGGGTGATGAGGGGTGTCAGGTGAGGACCAAGGGTTGACGCGTGGGGGACACCTTCTCCAGGCCGCTGGGACAGGAGGTGGTTGGGGGACACACGGGGGGACACGGGGGGCCAGGGGGGGTGGCAGGGGGTGTCCCCTCACCCAGGCCGATGCTGCTGTTCTCCAGCAGGTAGCCCAGGTGGTCGAACATGGAGCGCTGGTTCTGGCGGCTGATGCGGCAGAAGTAGCAGAGGAAGCGGCAGCAGTTGGTCACCATCTTGGGGAAGCGAATCTCCTGCCGCGGGGACACGACGGCATCAGGGTTGGGTTGGGGGAGCTCAGGGTTTTTGGGGGGGGCCCAGGGAGGTCCAGGAGGGTGGTGGGGACAGCGAGGAACCCCCCCCCGCCGCCTCCCCCAAGAGCTCACCTTGTTCTCGCCGCCCCCCAGGACGCTGACCATGACCTGCATGACCGTCTCGTGCATCCCCAGCGCCCGCATCAGGTTGGGGTGTTGGTAGAAAACCTTGTTGTTCATGATGTTCCTAGGGGGGAAAAGGGGGTCACCGGGGGTTGGAGACGAGGGGATGGATGGAGGTGGGGGGGATGGATGGAGGTGGGGGGGATGGACAATGCTCTTGGGGCGATGGACGATGTTCTTGGGGTGACGGACAATGTTACTGGGGTGATGGATGATGCTCTTGGGGTGATGGACAATGTTCTTGGGGCGATGGACGATGTTCTTGGGGTGATGGACAATGTTCTTGGGGTGATGGACAATGTTGTGGGGTGATGGACAATGTTCTTGGGGAGATGAACAATGTTCTTGGGGCAATGGACGATGTTCTTGGGGTGATGGACGATGCTCTTGGGGTGATGGACAATGTTGTGGGGTGATGGACGATGTTCTTGGGGTGATGGACGATGTTCTTGGGGTGATGGACGATGCTCTTGGGGTGATGGACAATGTTGTGGGGCAATGGACAATGTTCTTGGGGTGATGGATGATGTTCTTGGGGCAACGGACGATGCTCTTGGGGTGATGGACGATGTTGTGGGGTGATGGACGATGTTCTTGGGGTGATGGACGATGCTCTTGGGGTGATGGACAATGTTGTGGGGTGATGGATGATGTTCTTGGGGCAATGGACGATGCTCTTGGGGTGATGGATGATGCTCTTGGGGTGATGGACAATGTTCTTGGGGTGATGGACGATGCTCTTGGGGTGATGGATGATGTTCTTGGGGTGATGGATGATGTTCTTGGGGCGATGGACGATGCTCTTAAGGTGATGGATGATGCTCTTGGGGTGACGGACAATGTTCTTGGGGTGATGGACAATGTTATGGGGTGATGGAGAGAGATGTGGGGATGGATGGAGCTTGGGAGGGGTTGGATGAAGTTGTGGGGTGATGGAGAGAGACGTGGGTGATGGAGGGAAGCGTGGGGCGGTGGACGATGCTCTTGGGGTGACGGACGATGCTCTTGGGGCGATGGACGATGCTCTTGGGGCTCCTGAAAAGAGAAGCGGGAGCCCAGCCCAGGTCCCCCCACGCACCCGATGCTCTGGATCATGAGGTTCTCCTCCTCGGGGCCCATCTGGACGATGAGGAGCGAGCGGATCTGGCCGAGGCACTCGAGGAGAGCGGTGGTGTCGGGCACCGAGTGGGCGCTGATGGTGTAGGCCTTGGGCAGCGCCCGCACCAGCTCCCCCAGTCCATCGTACTGGCGGTGCAGGAGGCTGAACATGGCGCGCACCAGCTCGGGGCTCTGGATGAAGGACTCTTGCGCCCAGTGCACCATGGTCTGCGAGATCAGCTCCTGCAGTGAGTCTGGGGACACCCACGCCCTGAGGACACCCCCTGCGGCACCTTGGAGACACCTCCAGAAGCGCCTTGGAGACACCTCCAGAAGCGCCTTGGAGACATCTCCAGAAGCGCCTTGGGGACATCTCCATAGGCACCTTGGAGAGACCTCCAGAAGCACCTTGGAGACACCTCCATAGGCACCTTGGAGACACCTCCAGGAGCGCCTTGGAGACACCTCCAGGAGCGCCTTGGAGACACCTCCAGAAGCGCCTTGGAGACACCTCCATAGGCACCTTGGGGACATCTCCATAAGAATATTGGGGACATCTCTGTTGGCACCTTGGAGACATCTCCATAAACACCTTGGAGACATCTCCATAGGCACCTTGGGGACATCTCCATAAGGATATTGGGGACATCTCCATAGGCACCTTGGAGACATCTCCATAGACACCTTGGGGACATCTCTGTTGGCACCTTGGAGACATCTCCATAAACACCTTGGGGACATCTCCATAAGGATATTGGGGACATCTCCATAGGCACCTTGGGGACATCTCTGTTGGCACCTTGGAGACATCTCCATAAACACCTTGGGGACATCTCCATAGGCACCTTGGGGACATCTCCATAAGAATATTGGGGACATCTCTGTTGGCACCTTGAGGACATCTCCATAGGCACCTTGGGGACATCTCCATAGGCACCCTGGGGACATCTCGATTGGCACCTTGGAGATACCTCCATTGGCACCTTGGGGTGGCCAAATTGGTTCCTTGGGGACATCCAGGCCACGCTTTGGGGTCCCCTTGGTTGACACCTTGGGGTCACCTGGGTTGACACCTCGGGGCTGGCCAAGCTGGCTCCTCGGGGCCCCCCTCCCCGTGTCCCCGTGTCCCCGTGTCCCCACTCACTCGGCACCGGGGGCTCCTGGGTTGGCGGCTCCTCCTGGGGTGGGGGAGGTCGCAGTCCCACCACCTTCTGCACCAGCCCCAGCAGCCGCTGCCGCAGCGACGTCTCCTCCTCCACCGCCTCCTCCTCCTCCTCCAGCGTCACCCCTGGTGGCAACAAAGTGGGGTCCCCAAGGGCCCAGGGTGAGGGTCCCCAAGGTCCTAGGGGTCTCTGGGGTCCATGGATGGGGGTCTCCATGCTTCCAGGGGTCCCCAAGGGCCCAGGGTGAGGGTCCCCAAGGTCCTAGGGGTCTCTGGGGTCCATGGATGGGGGTCTCCATGCTTCCAGGGGTCCCCAAGGGCCCAGGGTGAGGGTCCCCAAGGTCCTAGGGGTCTCTGGGGTCCATGGATGGGGGTCTCCATGCTTCCAGGGGTCCCCAAGGGCCCAGGGTGAGGGTCCCCAAGGTCCTAGGGGTCTCTGGAGTCCATGGATGGGGGTCTCCATGCTTCCAGGGGTCCCCAAAGGCCCAGGGTGAGGGTCCCCAAGGTCCTAGGGGTCTCTGGGGTCCATGGATGGGGGTCTCCATGCTTCCAGGGGTCCCCAAGGGCCCAGGATGAGGGTCCCCAAGGTCCTAGGGGTCTCTGGGGTCCATGGATGGGGGTCTCCATGCTTCCAGGGGTCCCCAAGGGCCCAGGGTGAGGGTCCCCAAGGTCCTAGGGGTCTTTGGGGTCCATGGATGGGGGTCTCCATGCTTCCAGGGATCCCCAAGGGCCCAGGGTGAGGGTCCCCAAGGTCCTAGGGGTCTCTGGGGTCCATGGATGGGGGTACCCAAGGCCTCAGGGTGGGGGTCCTCATGGTCCCAAGGGTTCCTGGGGTCCCAAATAGGGGTCTCCATGCCCTGAGGGTCCTCGAGGCCCCCAATGTCCTGGGGCTCTCTGTGGTCCCCAAGGTCCTGGGGGTCCCCAAGAGCCTGGGATGGGGGTCCCCAATGTCCTAGGGGTCCCCAAGGTCCCAGGGTTGAGGTCCTCATGCCCTGGAGGTCTCTGGGGTCCACGGATGGGAGTCCCCAAGGTCCCAGGATGAGGGTCCCCAACGTCCTAGGGGTCCCCAGGTCTTAGGGTCGGGGTCTCCATGCCCTGAAGGTCCCCAAAGAGGGGTCCCCATGCTCCTGGAGGTGCCCTGTCCCCAGGGAGGGTCTCTCCCTGTCCCCGGGAGTGTCCCCAGGGGGTGTCCCGTGTCCCCTCACCGCAGTGGGCCAGCAGGTCGCTGTGGAAGGCCAGCAGCTCGTCGCGGATGTCATCGGGCACCGGGCACTCCTCGTCCTCCGTCCCCGCCTTGTGCTGCAGCAGCATGTTGATCTGGGGACACAGGGGGACACGGGGGGACGGGGGGGGGACACCAGGGTCAGCAGGACTCAGCCCATGGCCACACGTGAGCCCCACGTGTGTCCTCATGGCCACCCACGTCCCCAAGCCCATCCCAACGTCCCCATGCCCCCGTGCCCAACCCAATGTCCCTGTGTCCATCCCCATGTCCCCATGTCCATCCCCATGTCCCCGTGTCCATCCTAATGTCCCCACATCCCTGTGTCCATCCCAATGTCCCTGTGTCCATCCCAATGTCCCCACATCCCTGTGTCCATCCCAATGTCCCTGTGTCCATCCCAATGTCCCCACGTCCCTGTGTCCATCCCCATGTCCCCATGTCCATCCCAATGTCCCCATGTCCCTGTGTCCCTCCCCATGTCCCAAAGCCCATCCCAATGTCCCCATGTCCATCCCAATGTCCCCATGTCCCTGTGTCCATCCCAACGTCCCCGTGTCCATCCCAATGTCCCCGTGTCCATCCCAATGTCCCCTTGCCCATCCCAACGTCCCCTTGTCCATCCCAACGTCCCCATGTCCCTGTGTTCATCCCAATGTCCCCGTGTCCATCCCAACACCTCCACGTCCTCGTGTCCATCCCAACGTCCCCTTGCCTCCATCCGAACGTCCCCATGTCCCTGCGCCCATCCCAATGTCCCCATGTCCATCCCAACATCTCCATGTCCCCATGTCCATCCCAACGTCCCCATGCCTCCATCTCAATGTCCCCATGTCCCTGCACCCATCCCAATGTCCCCATGTCCATCCCAATGTGTCCATGCCTCCATCCCAACGTCTCCATGCCTCCATCTCAATGTCCCCATGTCCTTGTGTCCATCCCAACGTCCCCGTGTCCATTCCAAGATCTCCATGTCCTCGTGTCCATCCCAACGTCCCCATGCCTCCATCTCAATGTCCCCATGTCCCTGTGCCCATCCCAACGTCCCCCTGTCCATCCCAACGTCCCCCTGTCCCCCCCGCGTCCCCCGTCCCCGCGTCCCCACCTGCTC
Organism: Phaenicophaeus curvirostris; assembly: GCF_032191515.1. Classification (NCBI taxonomy): domain Eukaryota; kingdom Metazoa; phylum Chordata; class Aves; order Cuculiformes; family Cuculidae; genus Phaenicophaeus; species Phaenicophaeus curvirostris. The sequence goes on from NW_027206715.1 coordinate 598,818, forward strand.
CTGGGGGGGGGAGCGGAACTCGCGCGTCCTCCGGGCCGTCTCGGCGGCCGACATGGTGAGCGCTCGCATGAGCCGCGCGTAGCGACGCCGCTGGTCGCGCTGCAGCCGCTCCACGTGCCGCTCCGAGAAGGCCACGATGGCCTCGACCCGGTGCTGCAGCTCCCGCTCGCAGAAGAACTGCAGCAGGTGGCACATCTGGGGACACACGGGGACACTGGGGACATGGGACGGTGATGGGGACCTGGGGACATGGGAGAGTGATGGGAACCCAGAGACATTGGGGACATGGGGACATGGGACGGTGATGGGGACCCAGAGACATTGGGGACATGGGGACGTGGGACGGTGATGGGGACCCAGAGACATTGGGGACATGGGGACATGGGACAGTGATGGGGACCAAGAGACATTGGGGACACGGGGACACGGGGCTCCTCGAGCCGGTGCTGCAGCTCCCGCTCGCAGAAGAACTGCAGCAGGTGGCACATCTGGGGACACAGGGGGACATCGGGGACATGGGATGGTGATGGGGACCTGGGGACACGGGGCTCCTCGAGCCGGTGCTGCAGCTCCCGCTCGCAGAAGAACTGCAGCAGGTGGCACATCTGGGGACACAGGGGGACATCGGGGACATGGGACGGTGATGGGGACACAGAGGGACATGGGAGAGTGATGGGGACCCGGAGACATTGGGGACATGGGGACACGAGGCTCCTTGAGCCGGTGTGGCAGCTCCCGCTCGCAGAAGAACTGCAGCAGGTGGCACATCTGGGGACACACGGGGACATTGGGGACATGGGATGGTGAGGGGACCTGGGGACATGGGACAGTGATGGGGACCCAGAGACATTGGGGACATGGGGACATGGGACGGTGATGGGGACCCAGAGGGACATGGGGACACGGGGCTCCTTGAGCCGGTGCTGCAGCTCCTGCTCGCAGAAGAACTGCAGCAGGTGGCACATCTGGGGACACACGGGGACATTGGGGACATGGGATGGTGATGGGGACCTGGGGACACGGGGCTCCTCGAGCTGGTGCTGCAGCTCCCGCTCGGAGAAGAACTGCAGCAGGTGGCACATCTGGGGACACAGGGGGACATTGGGGACATGGGACGGTGATGGGGACACAGAGGGACATGGGAGAGTGATGGGGACCCAGAGACATTGGGGACATGGGGACACGGGGCTCCTCAAGCCGGTGCCGCAGCTCCCGCTCGCAGAAGAACTGCAGCAGGTGGCACATCTGGGGACACTCGGGGACATTAGGGACATTGGGATGGTGATGGGGACCTGGGGACATGGGAGAGTGATGGGGACCCAGAGACATTGGGGACATGGGGACATGGGACAGTGATGGGGACCCAGAGACATTGGGGACATGGGGACACGGGGCTCCTCGAGCCGGTGCTGCAGCTCCCGCTCGCAGAAGAACTGCAGCAGGTGGCACATCTGGGGACACAGGGGGACATTGGGGACATGGAACGGTGATGGGGACACAGAGGGACATGGGACAGTGATGGGGACCCGGAGACATTGGGGACATGGGGACATGGGACGGTGATGGGGGCCCAGAGACATTGGGGACATGGGGACACGGGGCTCCTCGAGCCGGTGCTGCAGCTCCCGCTCGCAGAAGAACTGCAGCAGGTGGCACATCTGGGGACACTCGGGGACATTGGGGACATGGAACGGTGATGGGGACCCAGAGGGACATGGGACAGTGATGGGGACCCAGAGACATTGGGGACATGGGGACATGGGACAGTGATGGGGACACAGAGACATTGGGGACATGGGGACATGGGACAGTGATGGGGACCCAAAGACATTGGGGACATGGGGACATGGGACAGTGATGAGGACATGGAGACATTGGGGACATGGGGACATGGGGAGGGACATGGGAACAGGGACCCCAGGGAGGGGACTGGGTCCTCAGGGAGGGGACATGAGAAGAGGCCACGGGGACAGGGACCCCAGGGAGGGGACAAGGTCCTCAGGGAGGGGACGGGGACCCCTCACCTCCAGCTTGACCGACTCGGGCAGCTTCATCTGCAGGAGCCCTTCCTCCAACCCTTCGTCCTCCTCCTCCTCCAGCTCTCCCGCCTCGATGGCCTTGGTCCTCCTGGTCCTCCTGGTCTCCTCGTCCTCCTCCTCCTCGTCCTCCTCCTCGTCGCCCCCCCCGTTGTCCCCCCGGTCCCTGCGGGCGTCCCCGAAGACGCGGGGCTCGATCATGCGCAGCACCCTGCGCACGTCCTCGTCGCCCAGGGCGCCCACGGCCAGCAGCGCCGACACCAGCTTCAGGACGGGCACCAGCTCGTACTCCACGCTTCCCCCCACGGGGTCGCGGGCGTGGGGGCCCCCTCCGGCCACCGCCTCGGCCAGCATGCGGATGGCGCGAGCCCCCAGCTCCCCCAGCGGGATGCCGGGGCTGAGGGGCGCCCGGCCGCCGCCGCCGCCCGCCAGGACGAAGCAGGGCTCGGCGAAGTGGGGCTCGGGGCGCAAGCAGGCGCTGGGGCCCACGCCGGGAGGGCCCGGGGCGCGCGAGCCCGCGGGGAAGAGCGCGATGCTCTTGGTGGCCTCGGTCATGGGGATGATGAACTCGGCGCTCATGGAGGCGCGGGCGCGCTGGGCGGCGTCCAGGTGCATGGCCAGCAGGAGGTCGTAGTAGCCGGCGCGGAGAGGGCCCGGCAGCTCGGGGCTCTCGATGGCGAAGAGGAGCTGGGCTTGGTCCACGTGGCTGCAGAGAGCGTGGGCCACGCGGTTGTTGCCCAGGGCGCAGACGGCGCAGTAGAGCTTGAGCGTGTGGCACTGGAAGCGCAGCAGGTCCAGCCGCTCCGACAGCTCCATGATGTCCAGGCACCTGCGGGGGGAGAGGGGTCAGCGCGGGGAAGGGGCTTCTGGAGATGGGACCCCGGAGATGGGGGCTCTGGGTCTCCTGGAGATGGGATCTTGGGTCTCCTGGGGGTGGGATCCTGGAGACGGGACCCTGGGTCTCATGGGAATGGGACCCTGGGTCTTCTGGAGATGGAGACCTGGAGATGGGACCCTGGAGATGGGAGCTCTGGGTCTCTTGGAGATGGGACCCTGGAGATGGGACCCTGGAGATGGGGGCTCTGGGTCTCTTGGAGATGGGATCTTGGGTCTCATGGGTATGAGACACTGGAGGGGGGATCTTGAGTCTCATGGGGATGGGACATTGGGGATGGGACCTCTGGGTCTTCTGGAGATGGGACCCTGGAGATGGGATCTTGGGTCTCTTGGAGATGGGATCTTGGGTCTTGTGGGGATGGAACCCTGGAGATGGAACCCTGGAGATGGGAGCTCTGGGTCTCTTGGAGATGGGATCTTGGGTCTCATGGGTATGAGACACTGGAGGTGGGATCTTGAGTCTCATGGGGATGGGACATTGGGGATGGGACCCTGGGTCTCATGGGGATGGGAGCTCTGGGTCTCCTGGAGATGGGATCTTGGGTCTCATGGGAATGGGACCCTGGGTCTTGTGGAGATGGAACCCTGGAGATGAAACCCTGGAGATGGGAGCTCTGGGTCTCTTGGAGATGGAACCCTGGAGATGGGACCCTGGAGATGGGGGCTCTGGGTCTCTTGGAGATGGGATCTTGGGTCTCATGGGTATGAGACACTGGAGGGGGGATCTTGAGTCTCATGGGGATGGGACATTGGGGATGGGACCTCTGGGTCTTCTGGAGATGGGACCCTGGAGATGGGATCTTGGGTCTTGTGGGGATGGAACCCTGGAGATGGAACCCTGGAGATGGGATCTTGGGTCTCATGGGTATGAGACACTGGAGGTGGGATCTTGAGTCTCATGGGGATGGGACATTGGGGATGGGACCCTGGGTCTCATGGGGATGGGAGCTCTGGGTCTCCTGGAGATGGGATCTTGGGTCTCATGGGAATGGGACCCTGGGTCTTGTGGGGATGGAACCCTGGAGATGGGACCCTGGGGATGGGACCTCTGGGTCTTCTGGAGATGGAACCCTGGGGATGGGACTCTGGGGATGGGAGCTCTGGGTCTCTTGGAGATGGGATCTTGGGTCTCCTGGGGGTGGGATCCTGGAGACGGGATCTTGGGTCTCGTGGGATGGGACCCTGGGTCTTGTGGGGATGGGACCCCTCGATCTCATGGGAATGGGACCTCTGGGTCTTCTGGAGATGGGACCCTGGGGATGGGAGCTCTGGGTCTCATGGGTTTGAGACACTGGAGGTGGGATCTTGAGTCTCACGGGGATGGGACATTGGGGATGGGACCCTGGGTCTTCTGGAGATGGAACCCTGGGGATGGGACCCTGGGGATGGGAGCTCTGGGTCTCTTGTAGAGGGGACCCTGGGTCTCTTGGAGATGGGGTCTTGGGTCTCATGGCGATGGGACCCCTCAATCTCATGGGAATGGGACCTCTGGGTCTCTTGGAGAGGGGACCCTGGGTATCATGGAGGTGGGATCTTGGGTCTCCTGGGGATGGGGCCCTGGGGACACGACACCACGGTCTCCTGTGGAACACGACATCCTAGATCTCCTGGAGATGGGACCTCTTGGTCTTCTGGAGGTGGGACTACTGGATCTCCTGGAGATGGGACTACGGATCTCCTGGAGATGGGACTACAGATCTCCTGGAGGTGGGACTCCTGGTGATGGAACCCTGGGGTCCCTTGGGGTCTCCTAGGGGCAGGTCCCCGAGGTTCCCTGGGGTGGGGACGCTGGGGCCACCACCCCCCTAGGTCTCCTGGGGGTGGGACCAGGGTCCCCGACCTGTTCTCCTCGGGGATGTGAAGGGCCATCATGAGGAGGGGCTCGTTGCACTCCACGGCCCAGCCCTGCCCCTCGGCCAGACGCGACGTCTCCACCGCCAGGAACTCGTTGGGCATCCGGCTCCAGGTGACGGGCGTCAACATCTGGATGACCAGGCGCGGCGGGCACTGCGGCTCCGGGTTCTTCCTCTCGCTGCTGAACATGGCGGCCGAGATGGGCATGATGTTCTGCGGGGACACGGGGGCATCGAAGCTCCTGAGATGCCTGCAGATCCCCCCCTGGAGACCCCCCCCCCAGCGCCCCAGGGGTCCAGATCCTCCTCGGTCCGCCCCACGGACCCCAGAACCCTCCCACAGATCTCGAGCATCTTCAAGAGTCCTTGGGTCATCTTGTAGACCCCAAGAACCCTCCGTTGACCCCTCACCATTCCCAGAGGTCCAGGTTCTCCTCGGTCCACCCTACGGACCCCAAGAACCCTCCGCTGACCCCTCACCATTCCCAGAGGTCCAGGTTCTCCTCAATCCACCCTATGGACCCCAGAACCCTCCGTTGACCCCTCACCATTCCCAGAGGTCCAGGTCCTCCTCAGTCCACCCTATGGACCCCAAGAACCCTCCGCTGACCCCTCACCATTCCCAGAGGTCCAGGTTCTCCTCGATCCACCCCGTGGACCCCAAGAACCCTCCGCTGACCCCTCACCATTCCCAGAGGTCCAGGTTCTCCTCGATCCACCCTATGGACCCCAAGACCCCTCCGCTGACCCCTCACCATTCCCAGAGGTCCAGGTTCTCCTTGATCCACCCCGTGGACCCCAAGACCTCTCCGTTGACCCCCAGGTGCCCCTGCTCACCTTGAGCTTCCCCAGCTCAAACTGGACGACGTTCTGGCTGGTGGGGAGGGCGAAGACGGCCGGGAAGAGCTTGGTGTTGGGTTCCACCTACGCGGACGAAGCCGTTGAGACGAGGGCCGTGGGCTGGTGCCGGGACCCCCCAGTGAGGGGATCATGAACCCCACCCCACCTGGAAAATGGTGTTGATCTCCTTGCCGTTGGCCGTGAAGGTCATGAGGCCCGTGGCCAAGTCCACCAGGCACCCGATGACCAGGTCGGAGTGGCTGACGCGCGCCTGGTGGCTGTTGTTGGCGAACTCCCCGCACCAAACCATGTAGCAGTTGCTGCGCTTGATGCTGGAGGTGGGGGGACACCACCCCCAGTCACCCCCAGGTCCTCCACCCCTTCTCCATCGCTCCCCATGGACCCCCAGGTCCTCCACCCCATCTCCATCACCCCATGGACCCCCAGGTCCTCCACCCCGTCTCCATCAATCCCCATGGACCCCCAGGTCCTCCACCCCGTCTCCATCACCCCATGGACCCCCAGATCCTCCACCCCGTCTCCACCACCCCATGGACCCCCAGGTCCTCCACCCTGTCTCCATCAATCCCCATGGACCCCCAGGTCCTCCACCCCGTCTCCATCGCTCCATCCATCCATCCACCTCCCATCCCAGTTCAGGGTCCCAGTTTGGTGCTTCCCACCCCAGTTCAGGTCCCAGTTTGGGGGTCTCCCATCCCAGTTCAGGGTCCCCCCATCCCAGTTCAGCGTCCCAGTTTGGTGGCTCCAGCCCCCATTCAGGGTCCCTGTTTGGTGGCTCCAACCCCAGTTCAGGGTCCCAGTTCAGGGTCCCAGTTTGAGGGTCTCCCACCCCAGTTCGGGGTCCCAGTTTGAGGGTCTCCCATCCCAGTTAGGGTCCCAGTTTGGTGGCTCCAACCCTAGTTCAGGGTCCCAATTTGGTGGCTCCCACCCCAGTTCAGGGTCCCAATTTGGTGGCTCCCACCCCAGTTTGGGGTTCCAGTTTGAGGGTCTCCCATCCCAGTTAGGGTCCCAGTTTGGTGGCTCCAACCCCAGTTCAGGGTCCCAGTTCGGGGTCCCAGTTTGGTGGCTCCAACCCTAGTTCAGGGTCCCAGTTTGAGGGTCTCCCATCCCAGTTAGGGTCCCTGTTTGGTGGCTCCAACCCTAGTTCAGGGTCCCAGTTTGGTGGCTCCCATCCCAGTTCAGGGTCCCAGTTTGGTGGCTCCCACCCCAGTTCGGGGTCCCAGTTTGAGGGTCTCCCATCCCAGTTAGGGTCCCAGTTTGGTGGCTCCAACCCTAGTTCAGGGTCCCAGTTTGGTGGCTCCCACCCCAGTTCAGGGTCCCAATTTGGTGGCTCCCACCCCAGTTCGGGGTCCCAGTTTGAGGGTCTCCCATCCCAGTTAGGGTCCCAGTTTGGTGGCTCCAACCCTAGTTCAGGGTCCCAGTTTGGTGGCTCCCACCCCCAGTTCGGGGTCCCAGTTTGGTGGCTCCCACCCCAGTTCGGGGTCCCAGCTTGGGGGTCTCCCACCCCAGTTCAGGGTCCCAGTTTGGTGGCTCCCACCCCAGTTCGGGGTCCCAGTTTGGGGTCCCAGTTGGAGGGTCTCCCAGCCCAGTCGCTCCCAGTCGTTCCCAGTGGGTCCCACCTGTCGTGGACGTTGCCGCGGTCATCGCCCATGGTGACCGTGACGGTTCGGACGCGCGAGAGCTCGAAGGCCGCGTCCAGGTGGTGGAAGTCGGGGGTGACCCAGCCCACCCAGACCCCCGGCGCCTCCTGCCCCGCGGGGACCCGCACCGAGAAGTAGTACTGGGGGACGGACACGCGGACAGCGGGACGGACACGCGGACAGCGGGAGCCGGACGGACATCGGGATTGGGATGGAGAGAGGTGGACGTTGGGATGGGGATCAAGATGGAGAGAGGAGGACGTCGGGATGGAGAGAGGAGGACGTCGGGATGGGGACGGGGATGGAGAGAGGAGGACATCGGGATGGAGAGAGGTGGACGTCGGGATGGAGAGAGGTGGACGTCGGGATGGGGATCAGGATGGAGAGAGGTGGACGTCAGGATGGAGAGAGGTGGACGTTGGGATGGAGAGAGGTGGACGTTGGGATGGAGAGAGGTGGACGTCGGGATGGGGATCGGGATGGAGAGAGGTGGACGTCAGGATGGAGAGAGGTGGACGTTGGGATGGAGAGAGGTGGACGTTGGGATGGAGAGAGGTGGACGTCGGGATGGGGATCAGGATGGAGAGAGGTGGACGTCAGGATGGGGATGGGGATGGAGAGAGGTGGACATTGGGATGGAGAGAGGTGGACGTCAGGATGGGGATGGGGATGGAGAAAGGTGGACGTCGGGATGGGGATCGGGATGGAGAGAGGTGGACGTCGGGATGGAGAGAGGTGGACATCGGGATGGGGATGGGGATGGAGAGAGGTGGACGTCGGGATGGGGATCGGGATGGAGAGAGGTGGACGTCGAGATGGGGATCGGGATGGAGAGAGGTGGACGTTGAGATGGGGATCGGGATGGAGAGAGGTGGACGTCAGGGTGGGGATGGGGATGGAGAGAGGTGGACGTTGGGATGGGGATCGGGATGGAGAGAGGTGGACGTCAGGATGGGGATCGGGATGGAGAGAGGTGGACGTCAGGATGGGGATGGAGAGAGGTGGACGTCGGGATGGAGAGAGGTGGACATTGGGATGTGGATCGGGATGGAGAGAGGTGGACGTTGGGATGGAGAGAGGTGGACGTCGGGATGGGGATGGGGATGGAGAGAGGTGGACGTCAGGATGGAGAGAGGTGGACGTCAGGATGGGGACAGAGAGAGATGTGGAAATCAGGATTTGAGGGTCTCCAGGGGGATTTGGGGGTCCCTGAGGGCATTTTTAGGGTCCCCAAGGGTGGGTTTTGGGGTCTGCAGGGGGAATTCTGGTGTTGCTGAGGGCATTTTGGGGATCCCCGGGCGGATTTTGGGGCCCCCGAGGGCCTTTTGGGGGCCTCCAGGGGCATCTTAGGGTCCCCGAGACCATTTTTGGGGTCCCTGAGAGCATTTTTGGGGTCCCCAGTGGGATTTTGGGTTCCCTGAGGAGGATTCTGGTGTCCCCGGGGGAATTCTGGTGTCCCCGAGGGCATTTTGGGGTCCCCAAGAGCGTTTTGGGGGTCTCCAAGGGAATTTTGGGGTCCCTGAGAGCATTTCTGGGGTCCCCGAGAGCATTTTTGGAGCCTCCAGGTGGATTTTGGTATCCCCGAGGGCATTTTTGGGGTCTCCAGGGGCATTTTGGTGTCCCTGAGGGCATTTCTGGGATCTCCAGGGGGATTTTGGGGTCCCCAAGGGTGTTTTTGGTGTCCCCAAGAGCATTTTTAGGGTCCCTGGGGGCATTTTGGTGTCCCCGAGGGCATTTTTGGGGTCCCCAGGGGGATTTCGGGGGGTCTCCAGGGGGATTTTGAGGTCCCCGAGGGCATTTTTGGGGTCTCCAGGGGCATTTTGGAGCCTTCAGGGGCATTTTTGGCATCCCTGAGAGCGGTTTTGGGGTCCCTGAGGTTGTTTTGGGGGTCTCCAGGGGGATTTTGGGGTCCCCGAAGGCATTTTTAGGGTCCCCGATGGGTTTTGGGGTCCCCGTACCGTGGTGGTGTTCATGATGACGTCGGGGTCGTCGCGCTCGTCGGGGACGACGTCCTCCTCCAGGCGGGGGACGGGGGGCGCGGGGGGCGGGGGCGCGAAGGGCGGCTTCCGCGCCTTGAACAGGAACCTGGGGGGCATGGGGGGGGGGTCAGGGGGGTCCCCAAAACCCCCCGCACCCCGAAAAGAACAGAATTGACCCCCCAAAACCCTGAAATTGCCCCCCCTAAACCTTGGAATTAGCCCCCTGCCCCCCCCTTCCTGAAATTGCCCCCCAAAATCCTGGGATAAGGCAACATCCCTCCTGCACCCCAAAACCCTGGGGTGGGGAATTGCCCCCCAAACCCCAGCAATTGCCCCCCAAACCCCAATAATTGCCCCCCCATCCCCCTAAAACCCTGGAATTACCCCCCTGCCCCCCTCAAATCTTGCGATGGGGCAACACCCCCCCGCACCCCAAAACCCTGGAGGAGAATTGCCCCCCAAACCCCTGTAATTGCCCTCCCTGCACCCCAAAACCCTGAAATTGCCCCCCAAACCCCTGTAATTGCCCTCCCTGCACCCCAAAACCCTGGAATTGCCCCCCAAACCCCTGGAATTGCCCCCCAAACCCCTGGAATTGCCCTCCCTGCACCCCAAAACCCTGGAATTGCCCCCCCAAACCCCTGCAATTGCCCCCCCTGAACCCCAAAACCCTAGAATTGCCCCTCAAACCCCTGCAATTGCCCCCCCTGAACCCCAAAACCCTGGAATTGCCCCCCCAAACCCCTGAAATTGCCACCCCTGCCCCCCTAAAACCCTGGAATTACCCCCCTGCCCCCCCAAATCCTGCAATGGGGCAACACCCCGTGCACCCCAAAACCCCGGGGTGGGGACTTGCCCCCCCTGCCCCCCCAAACTCACCCCCTCTTGGCCTTCCCCTTCTCGGTGCTGGCGTCCTTCTCGTTCTCGGGGCGCGGCTGGTCTCGGGGGGGCTGGTTTTGGGGGGTCCCCCCCCCTTTCTCGGGGGTGTCCCCCTCGCTCTCGGGGTTCCTGGCTCCGGCCGATCTCCGCAGGCGCTCGAAGTCGGAGTGGGGCTCGTCGGCCTCGGGGGGCTCGGGGGGGGCCTGGGGTATGGGGGTGACCCCGGGGGGGCAGCGGAACCGCGGGTGGAACTGGACGGGGAGGCTGAGGCGGAGGAAGAGCAGCTCGGGGGGGGCCGAGGGGGGGGTCCCCGAAACGTGGTGCGAGAGGCGAAGGCAAGGGGGGGCGTCCACCGTCCCGTCCATCCGCGTCACCTGCAAAAAGTGGGGGAGGGGGAACCCCAAAAAGTGGGGAGGGGGGAACTCAATTTGCGGAGGGGGAACCCCAAAAGTGGGGAGGGGGATTCAAAAAAATGGGGAGGGGGAACTCGATTTAGGGAGGGGGACCCCAAAAATGGGGAGGGGGATCCAAAAAGAGGGAAGAGGAACCTCAATTTGGGAAGGGGGACCACCCCCCAAACTGAGCATCTCCAAGACCTGGGGATTCTTGGGGACCCCCCAGCACCCAGGGACCCCTCAAAACTGAGCATCTCCAAGACCTGGAGACCCTTCAGACCCCCCCCAGCACCCACGGACCCCCCCAAACTGAGCATCTCCAAGACCTGGGGACCCCTCAGCACTCAGGGACCCCCCAAACTGAGCATCTCCTAGATCTGGAGACCCTTTGGACTCCTCAAGCTCCCAGGAACCCCCCAAACTGAGCATCTCCAAGATCTGGAGACCCTTTGGACCCCCCCAGCACCCAGGGACCCCCCAAACTGAGCATCTCCAAGATCTGGAGACCCTTCAGACACCCTCAGCACCCAGGAACCCCCCAAATTGAGCATATCCAAGACCTGGAGACCCCCCATCACCCAGGGAACCCCCCAAAACTGAACATCTCCAAGATCTGGAGACCCTTCAGAACCCCCATCACCCAGGGACCCCCCAAACTGAGCATCTCCAAGACCTGGAGACCCTTTGGACTCCTCAAGCTCCCAGGAACCCCCCAAACTGAGCATCTCCCAGGCCTGGAGACCCTTCAGCACTCAGGGACCCCCCAAACTGAGCATCTCCAAGATCTGGAGACCCTTCAGACACCCTCAGCACCCAGGAACCCCCCGAACTGAGCATCTCCCAGGTCTGGAGAGCCTTCAGACCCCCCATCACCCAGGGACCCCACAGACCGAGCATCTCCAAGGCCTGGAGACCCCCCATCACCCAGGGACCCCCCAAGACCGAGCATCTCCAAGACCTGGAGACCCTTCAGACCCCCCATAATCCAGGGACACCCCAGACGGAGCATCTCCAAGACCTGGGGTCCTCTCTCACCTCCAGCTGGGGGTGGTCGGGGGGCACTGGGACGAACTGGGGGAGGCTCTTGCTGAACCAGAGGGTGATGGGGCGCTTGGTGTTGATGGCGAAGGGCTCGTAGCCCTCCTGGAGGCCGCAGATGCTGAAGAAGCGGAGGCTGCCCACGTCCTGGCCCAGGTTGAGGCGTCCCTCCTGCTCCAGGCCCAGGCTGCACACGGGCACGAAGCCTTCGGGGGGGACGGGGCGGCTCGGTTGGAGGAGAACGTGGAGATCGCGGGGCCCCTCGCCATCCCCACCCTCCATCCGCATCCCTGAGGGCTCCATCTCCTCCGCTTTCGGAGCCCTCCAAGAATGGAGACTCCGTCTCCTCCCTGAGTGGCCTCTTCTCCTCCATCCCGACCCCCTCCAGGTCCCTCAGCCGCTTCCCAGCTCCGTTCCCTTTCTCCAGACACTCTCCAACCCCTCGGAGACCTTCGTGGGTTGAGGAACCCAAAGCTGAGCCCGGGATTTGAGGTGTAGCCTGGCCAGATCCCTCTGGAGACCCTCCCTGCCCTCCATCCATGGATCTGATCCCTCTGGAGACCCTCCCTGCCCTCCAGCCATGGATCTGATCCCTCTGGAGACCCTCCCTGCCCTCCAGCCATGGATCTGATCCCTCTGAAGATCCTTCCTATGCTCCATCCTTGGAGACCCCGCTTCCCACCGGCCTCCAACCGGTTTGATCTCCATTCCCGTTGGGTTTTGAGGTTCCTCCTGGTTCCCACCCCCCCTCCTCACCGTCGCCCACTTCGAAGTCCTTGAAGGCGACCTCGGAGCCGGCGTCGCTGATGAGGACCTCCCCGTTGAGGGTGAAGGTGATGTGGCACTCGCCCAGGTCGATCATGCAGCCCACGACGTCCCCCGCCTGCCACGTGCGCCCAAAGGGCTCGCTGCCCACGTGCCACCGCTGGGCCTGGGGACACGGTGGGGACAGGGGGGTCACGGCGGGGACGGGGGACATGGGGGACATGGGGTAGGAGGGGGACCAAGAGGGGCCTGGGGGGACCAAGGGTGATGGGGACTTGGGGACCTGGGGGGACCAAGAGGGACCTGGGGGGACCAAGGGTGATGGGGACTTGGGGACCTGGGGGGACCAAGAGGGACTCGGGGGGACCAGGGGTGATGGGGACTTGGGGACCTGGGGGGGGCAAGAGGACTTGGGGACCTGGGGGGACCAAGAGGGACCTGGGGGGACCAGGGGTGATGGGGACTTGGGGACCTGGGGGGACCAAGAGGGACCTGGGGGGACCAGGGGTGGTGAGGACTTGGGGACCTGGGGGGACCAAGAGGGACCTGGGGGGACCAGGGGTGATGGGGACTTGGGGACCTGGGGGGACCAAGAGGGACCTGGGGGGACCAGGGGTGATGAGGACTTGGGGACCTGGGGGGGCCAAGAGGGACTCGGGAGGACCAGGGGTGATGGGGACTTGGGGACCTGGGTGGGGGCAAGAGGACTTGGGGACCTGGGGGGACCAAGAGGGAGCTGGGGGGACCAGGGGTGATGGGGACTTGGGGACCTGGGGGGACCAAGAGGGAGCTGGGGGGACCAGGGGTGATGGGGACTTGGGGACCTGGGGGGACCAAGAGGGACCCGGGGGGACCAGGGGTGATGAGGACTTGGGGACCTGGGGGGACCAAGAGGGACCCGGGGGGACCAGGGGTGATGGGGACTTGGGGACCTGGGGGGGACCAAGAGGGACTCGGGAGGACCAAGAGGACTTGGGGACCTGGTGGAACCAAGGATGTCAAGGGTGATGGGGACCCGAGAAACATGGGGTGATGGGGGACTTGGGGGATCAAGGGGGACCTGGTGGGACCAGGGGTGGTTGGGGGACCCAAGAGGGACCCGGTGGGACCAAGGGGTGATGGGGACCCAAGGAACACGGCGAGACGAGGGACCCGGTGGGACCAAGGGCACCAAGGGCGATGGGGACCTGAGGAGGTTGGGGTGCTGGGGGGCCCAGAGGGATCAGGGTGGGGGTCCCCGGGGGCTCACGCGGTGCCCGTTGAAGACGTAGGCGCGGTCGTCGGCGCCGAGGTCGGTGTCGGGGCGCAGGTCGGGGCGCGCCCAGCCCACCCGCATCTCCCCCGTCGTGCGCACCTCGAACTCGAAATACCACTTGCCGCTACGAACCGCGGCCCCGCGCTCCGCTCGGAACAGCCGCGAGCGATCCCCGGCCCCGCGCGGAGGCCCCTGCGACGCTGCGGGGGGACAAGGGCACTCGGGACCCCGACGCCGGCACCCCCGACGCCGAGAAACGGCACCCGGACCCCAACAACAGGACCCCAACGCCGAGAAACGGCACCGAAACCAGGAAAATGGGCACCGAAACTCCAACACCGGCACCCAAATGCCAAAAAATGGCACCAAACCCATGAAAATGGTCATCAAACCCATGAAAATGGTCATCGAAACCATGAAAATGGTCATCGAAACCATGAAAATGGTCACCAAATCCATGAAAATGGGCACTGAAACTATGAAAATGGTCATTGAAACCATGAAAATTGGCACTGAAACCATGAAAATGGGCACCAAAACCACGAAAATGGGCACCCAAACCCCAACACCAGCACCCCGACACCGAAAAATGGCACCGAAACCATGAAAATGGTCATCAAACCCATGAAAATGGTCATTGAAACCATGAAAGTGGGCACCAAGACCATGAAAATGGGCACCAAAACCATGAAAATGGTCATTGAAATAATGAAATTGGCACCGAAACCATGAAAATGGTCACTGAAATCATGAAAATGGGCACTGAAACTGTGAGAATGGTCATTGAAATCATGAAAATTGGCACTGAAACCAAGAAAATGGGCACTAAAGCCATGAAAATGGGCACCCAAACCCCAACACCAGCACCCCAACACCGAAAAATGGCACCGAAACCATGAAAATGGGCACCAAAACACCAAAATTAGGCACTGAAACCCCAATATTGGGACCTCAATGCCAAAAAACGGCACCCAAACCATGAAAACAGGCACCAAAACCATGAAAATGGTCATCGAAGTCGTTAAAATGGCACTGAAACCATGAAAATGGGCACCAAAACCATGAAAATGGTCATCAAAACCATGAAAATGGCACCAAAATCATGAAAATGGGCACCGAAACCATGAAAATGGGAACCGAAACATCAAAACAAAAATGAAATTCCTCCAAAAGCCCCCTCAGACCCTCCAAAAGCCCCCCCAGACCCTCCAAAAGCCCCCTCAGACCCTCCAAAGCCCCCTCAGACCCTCCAAAAGCCCCCCCAGACCCTCCAAAAGCCCCCTCAGACCCTCCAAAGCCCCCTCAGACCCTCCAAAAGCCCCTCCAGACCCTCCAAAAGCCCCTCCAGACCCTCCAAAAGCCCCCTCAGATCCTCCAGGAGCCCCCTCAGACCCTCCAAAGCCCCCCCAGACCCTCCAGGAGCCCCCCCAGTCCCCGACTCACGGCTCTCCTGGTCGGGGGGTTCGATGTTGTAGCCGTAGCCCAGCAGGGTCCTCACGGCCTGGCAGAGGCTGTCGCGGTTGGTCTGCTTGGTGCGCTCGTCCAGCAGGTTGTACGGGACCAGGCGCGGGTTCCGCTTGTTCTTGATGTCCTGCAGGGGACGGGGACGTGTGGGGACATCACCAAGGGCATGGGGACACCACCAAGGGCATGGGGACACCACCAAGGGCATGGGGACATCACCACCATGAGCATGGAAGGACTGAGGACACCACCAAGGGCATGGGGACATCATCAATGGCATGGGAACATCATCAAGGACATGGGGACACCACCAAGGGCATGGGGACATCACCACCATGGGTATAGAAGGGCATGGGGACATCCCCAAGGGCATGGGGACATTATCAAGAGCATGGGACACCTCCACCATGGGAATAGAAGGGCCTGAGATCACCAGGGGCACGAGGAGATCACCAAGAGCATGAGAACATCGTCACCATGAGCACAGAGGGGCCTGGGGACATCACCAAGGGAACAGGGACATCATCAAAAGCATGAGACACCTCCACTGTGAGCATGGAGGGGCATGGGGACATCACTAAGGGCATGGGGACATCACCAAGAGCATGGGACACCTCTAATATGGATATAGAAGGGCATGGGGACATCACCAAGGGCATGAGAAGATCACCAAGGGGATGGGGACATCACCAAGGGTGTGAGAACTTCAGTACCATGAGCATGGAGGGACTGGGGACATCACCAAGGGCATGAGAAGATCACCAAGGGGATGGGGACATCACCAAGGGTGTGAGAACTTCAGTACCATGAGCATGGAGGGACTGGGGACATCACCAAGGGCATGGGGACATCACCAAGGGCATGAGGAGATCACCAAGGGCATGGGGACATCACCAAGGGTGTGAGAACTTCAGTACCATGAGCATGGAGGGACTGGGGACATCACCAAGGGCATGGGGACATCATCAAGGGCATGGGGACATCATCAAGGTCGTGGGGGCATCACCAAGGGCATGGGGGCATCACCAAGGGCATGGGGGCATCACCAAGGGCATGGGGACATCGTCAAGAGCATGGGACACCTCTACCATGGGTATAGAAGGGCATGGGGGCATCACCAAGGGCATGAGGAGATCACCAAGGGTGTGAGAACATCAGTACCATGAGCATGGAGGGACTGGGGACGTCCCTAAGGGCATGGGGACATCACCAAGGTCATGAGAGCATCACCAAGGGCACGAGGACATCACCAAGGGCACAGGGGCATCACCAAGGTCATGAGGGCATCACCAAGGGCATGGGGACATCATCAAGGCCATGGGGGCATCACCAAGGGCATGGGGACACCACCAAGGTCATGGGGGCATCACCAAGGGCATGGGGACATCACCAAGGGCATGGGGACATCACCAAGGGCATTGAGGGCATCACCAAGGGCATGGGGACATCACCAAGGGCATGAGAGCATCACCGAGGGCATGGGGACATCACCAAGGGTATGGGGACATCCCCAGGGGCACGGGGACGTCCCCTGGGCCGTGGGGCCGTGGCGTGGTCAGCGCGGCCCCACCTGGATGGTGCTGTAGGTCCATCCCTGCTGGACGCGGTCGCGGGCCCAGACGTTGTGTCCGTTCTCGGCCAAGCGGTCGACCAGGGTCAACTGCGCCGGCGTCAGCTTCACGTGCGCCAGGTCCAGCGGCGCCGGCTTGTACCCGTTGGACATGGTGTATCTGGGGTTGGGGGGGGTCACCGACCTCCTGAGACCCCACCGGGGGACCCCAAAACCCACCAGGGGACCCCAAAACCCACCGGGAACCCCCAGAACTCAACAGGGACCTCCTGGAACCACCTAAACCCTCTTGAGATGCCCCAAGACCCCCAGGTTCAATGGCCCCAGCTTGGACCCGTTGGCCATCAACAACCTTGAGGGGCACCTGAGACCCCCCCCAGAGTCCACAGGGGGCCCCAAAATCCACAAGGGAACCCCAAAATCCACCAGGGGACCCCGAATCTCAACAGGGACCTCCTGGAACCACCTAAACCTCTTGAGATGCCCCAAAACCACCAGGTCCGACAGCTCCAGGTTGGACCCGTTGGCCATTGTCAACCTTGAGGGGCACCTGAGAACCCCCCCCCCAAGGTCAAGAGGGGACCCCAAAACCCACCAGGGGACCCCAAAACCCACCGGGAACCCCCAAAACTCAACAGGGACCTCCTGGAACCACCTAAACCCTCTTGAGATGCCCCAAGACCTCCAGGTCCAACAGCTCCAGCTTGGACCCATTGGCCATTAACAACCTCGAGGGGCACCTGAGACCCCTCCCCCGAGTCCATAGGGGACCCCAAAATCCACGAGGAGACCCCAAAATCCACGAGGGGACCCCAAAACCCACCAGAGACCTCTTGGAACCACCTAAACCCTCTCGAGATGCCCCAAGACCACCAGGTCCGTGGCCGGCACGTCCAACCACACCAGCTTGGGGTTGATTTTTGGGGTCCCCCCACCCATTTTCGGGGTCCCCCGCCCCCTTTTTGGGGTCCCCAGCTCACGTTTTGGGCAGCTTGACCTTCTTGAGGTTCTCCTCGGCTTTCTCATCCGCCATCCCCACGTGGCAACCAAGAGCCAAGAGGGTCCTGGGGGGGGGGGGGGGGGCACCCCAAAATCAGCCCCAGGGTGAAGTAGGGGGGAAGGGGGACCCCAAAATTGAGGGGGGGGCACAGAGAGAGAGGAGGGGACCCCAAAAACCCAACCTCACCCCTAAGGTATAAGGGAAGGAGGGGGGGACACCCCAAAATCAGCCCCGGGGTGAATTAAGGGGGGTTGGGGGACCCCAAAAGTAGGGGGGGAGCAAAGTGGGGGGACCCCAAAATTGAAGGGGGGGCACAGAGAGAGAGGAGGGGACCCCAAAAACCCAACCTCACCCCTAAGGTATAAGGGAAGGAAGGAGGGGACACCCCAAAATCAGCCCCGGGGTGAATAAAGGGGGGTTGGGGGACCCCAAAAGTAGGGGGGAGCAAAGTGGGGGGACCCCAAAATTGAGGGGGGGCCACAGAGGGAGAGGAGGGGACCCCAAAACTGAACTTTATCCCCAAGGTATAAGGGAAGGAAGGGGGGGACACCCCAAAATCAGCCCCGGGGTGAATAAAGGGGGGTTGGGGGACCCCAAAAGTGGAGGGGAACAAAGTGGGGGGGCGGGGGGACCCCAAAAGGCCCCTCACTTGAGGGTCTCCCCCGACATCTGGAGGTTGTAGCTGCGCTCGGGCTCGGGGAGACTCTGGAAGCTCAGGAGACAGGGGTGGAGGCGCTGCACGTCGTCCCGGATCTGGGGGGGCCCCCGAACCCCAAAAAAAAAAATGGGGGGAGGGGGAAGATAGAGCATCAGCACCACGGAAACAGCAGCAGCCCCCCCAAAAATCCCTAAAAACGGGGGGAGGGGGCACCAAAATCCAACCAGAACCCCCCGAAAAGGCAAGCGGCACCCCAAAAATAACCTCGGCACCCCAAAAATGGGGGGCGGGGGGGGTTTTGGGGGGATAAACGGGGGGTTGGAGAGGTTTGGGGGGGTCTCAAGGGGTTTGAGGGCTCGGGGGAGGATTGGGGGGTGTCTTAGGGGGTTTTGGGGGGCTCAGGGGGGGTTGGAGGGGTTTTAGGGGGCTCGCGGGGGGGTCAGGGTTTTTTTTTTGGGGGGGTGGGAGAGCTTTTGGGGGTTTTGGGGGGTCTCATGGGGGGCGTGAGGGGGCTCAGGGGGCTTGGGGGGGGCTCGGGGGGGTCTGGTTGGGAGGTTCTGGGGGGTTCAGGGGGGTTTGGGGGGCTCAGGGGGTTTTGGGGTGCCCCACGTAGCTCCAGCCTTGGGGGGCTGGGGGGGTTCAGAGGGGTTTGGGGGGGCTCAGGGGGTTTGAGGCTGGTTGGGGGGCTCTGGGGGGGCTCGGGGGGGGGTTGGGGGGCTCAGGGGGTTTTGGGGTGCCCCATGCATGGACCCATAGCTCCAGCCTTGGGGGGCTGGGGGGGTTCAGAGGGGTTTGGGGGGTTCAGGGGGGTTTGAGGCTGGTTGGGGGGCTCTGGGGGGGCTCGGGGGGGGTTGGGGGTTCAGGGGGGTTTTGGGGTGCCCCACGTAGCTCCAGCCTTAGGGGGCTGGGGGGGGTTCAGAGGGGTTTGGGGGGTTCAGGGGGGTTTGAGGCTGGCTGGGGGGCTCTGGGGGGGCTTGGGGGGGGGTTGGGGGGCTCAGGGGGTTTTGGGGTGCCCCATGTAGCTCCAGCCCTGGGGGGCTGGGGGGGTTCAGAGGGGTTTGGGGGGCTCAGGGAGTTTTGAGGCTGGTCGGGGGGGTTCTGGGGGGCTCTGGGGGGGTCTCTGGGGGGGTTTGGGGGTTCACGGGGGTTTTGGGGTGCCCCACGCACGGGCCCGTAGCTCCAGCCCTGGGGGGCTGGGGGGGTTCAGAGGGGTTTGGGGGGTTCAGGGGGCTTTGAGGCTGGTCAGGGGGGTTCTGGGGGGGTCTCAGGGGGGTTTGGGGGTTCAGGGGGGTTTTGGGGTGCCCCACGCACGGGCCCGTAGCTCCAGCCCTGCTCGATGCGGGTTTGCGCCCACAGCTCGTGGATGTTCTCCGCCAGCTTCTCGCGGATCCGCTCCAGGTGGGGGGGCAGCACGATCTGGGGGGGGGGGGGACACCCCAAAAATATCAACCCCCCACCCCACA
The DNA here is from genome assembly GCF_032191515.1 of Phaenicophaeus curvirostris. NCBI lineage: Eukaryota > Metazoa > Chordata > Aves > Cuculiformes > Cuculidae > Phaenicophaeus > Phaenicophaeus curvirostris. The sequence goes on from NW_027206715.1 coordinate 618,571, forward strand.
GCCCACCCAACGCACCCCGGCACCCCAAAACCCAGCCCAGCCCCTTAAACCCCCATCTCAGGCACCCAAAACGCCCCCGAGACCCCCCCCAACCCCCCTTTTTGTCACCCTCGAGCCCCCAGATCCCCTTTTCTCATCCCGAACCCCCCTTTTTCACCCCCAAACCCCATTTTCTCACCCCAAACCCCGTTTTCTCACCCCCAAATTCCATTTTCTCACCCCAAACCCCATTTTCTGACCACAAACCCCATTTTATGACCCCCCCAAATTCCATTTTCTCACTCCAAACCCCATATTCTCACCCCCAAACCCCATTTTCTGACCCCCAAACCCCATTTTCTCACCCCAACCCCCACTTTTGACCCCCAAACCCCCATTTTCTGACCCCCAACATCCATTTTCTCATCCCAAACCCCATTTTCTCACCCCCAACCCCATTTTCTCACCCCCAAACCCCATTTTCCCATGCTCAACCCCCCCAAACCCCCTTTTTCTCACCCCCAAACCCCATGTTCTGACCCCCAAACCCCATTTTCCTATGCTCAATCCCCCCAAACCCCCATTTTCTCCCCCAAACCCCCATTTTAGACCCCCAAACCCCCATTTTCCCATGCCCAACCTCCACAAAACCCCATTTTCTCACCCCCAACCCCCATTTTCTCACCCCAAACCCCATTTTCTCACCCTCAAACCCCATTTTCTCACCCCCAACCCCCATTTTCTCACCCCAAACCCCATTTTCTCACCCCCAAACCCCATTTTCTCACCCCCAAACCCCATTTTCCCATGCTCAACCCCCCAAACCCCCATTTTCTAACCCCAAACCCCATTTTCTGACCCTCAACCCCATTTTCTCACCCCAAACCCCATTTTCTCACCCCCAACCCCCCATTTTCTGACCCCCAACACCCATTTTCTCACCCCAAACCCCATTTTCCCACCCCAAACCCCATTTTCTCACCCCAAATCCCATTTTCCCACCACTAAACCCCATTTTCCCACCACTAAACCCCATTTTCCCACCCCCAAACCCCATTTTCTGACCCCCAACCCCCATTTTCTCACCCCCAAACCCCATTTTCCCATGCTCAACCCCCCCAAACCCCCATTCTCTCACCCCAAACCCCATTTTCCCACCCCCAAATTCCATTTTCTCACCCCAAACCCCATTTTCTCACCCCCAAACCCCATTTTCCCATGCTCAACCCCCCCAACCCCCTTTTTCTCACCCCCAAACCCCATTTTCTCACCCCCAAACCCCATTTTCCCATGCTCAATCCCCCCAAACCCCTATTTGCTCCCCAAACCCCCATTTTAGACCCCCAAACCCCCATTTTCCCATGCCCAACTTCCACAAAACCCCATTTTCTCACCCCCAACCCCCATTTTCCCACCACTAAACCCCATTTTCCCACCCCCAAACCCCATTTTTGACCCCCAAACCCCATTTTCCCATGCTCAACCCCCCTAAACCCCATTTTCTCACCCCCAAACCCCATTTTTGACCCCCAAACCCCATTTTCCCACCCCCAGACCCCCTTTTCTCACCCTCAAACCCCATTTTTGACCCCCAAACCCCATTTTCCCACCCCCAAACCCCCTTTTCTCACCCCCAACCCCCATTTTTGACCCCCAAACCCCATTTTTCCCACCCTGAACCCCCATTTTCTGCCCCCAAAACCCCATTTTTGACCCCCCAACCCCCCCTTTTTGCCCCCCAGCCCCCCGTACCTGCACGGTGTCGACGGGGCAGGGGATGAAGGCCGTGTGGGGCAGGGGCTGCGTGGGGCCCAGGAGGCTGCGGGTGCCGGGGGGCCCCTCGCCCCGATACGCCTTGATGGGCTCGAGGCGCAGGCGCTCGCGGGGCAGCAGGGCCTGGGCGCAGGCCGAGTACCCGGGGGGGGGCACGAAGCGGAACTCCCCGTGGCGCCCCCCGAGCAGGAACCGAAGCCTTTGGGGGGGCGGGGGGGGAAAAGTGGGGGGCTGAGCACCCCAGAGCACCCCCAGACCCACAGCATCCTCAGAGCATCCCCATAGCAACACCCCCTGTATCCCCCAGCATCCCAGTTGGGGGCACTGGGACACCCCCATAGCACCCCCCGAGCAGGAGCTGCAGCCTGGGGGGGGGGAAAGGGGGGGCTGAGCACCCCAGAGCACCCCCAGACCCACAGCAGCACCCCCAGACCCACGGCAGCACCCCCAGACCCACAGCATCCTCAGAGCATCCCTCCCTGTATCCCCCAGTATCCTCCAATATCAAAGCTGGGGGCACTGGGACCCCCCCATAGCACCCCCTGAGCAGGAGCTGCAGCCTGGGGGGGGGGGGGAAAGGGGGGGCTGAGCACCCCAGAGCACCCCCAGACCCACAGCAGCACCCCCAGACCCACAGCATCCTCAGAGCATCCCTCCCTGTATCCCCCAGTATCCCAGTTGGGGGCACTGGGACCCCCCCCATAGCACCCCCCCCCGAGCAGGAACCACAGCCTGGGTTGGGGGGGGTGAGAAGGGGGGACTGAGCACCCCAGAGCACCCCCAGACCCATAGCAACCCCACAGCAGCCCCATAGCAACCTCCCAGCATCACTCCAGCATCCCAGTTTGGGGACTGGGAGCCCAGTTGGGGGCACTGGGACCCCCCCCCAGCAGGAACCGCAGCTGGGGAGGTTGGGGGTGGGGGGCACACACAGAGGGGGGGCTGAGCACCCCCAAAGCACCCCCAGACCCATAGCAACCCCATAGCAACCTCCCAGCATCACTCCAGCATCCCAGTTTGGGGACTGGGAGCCCAGTTGGGGGCACTGGGACCCCCCCCAGCAGGAACCGCAGCTGGGGAGGTTGGGGGTGGGGGGGCACACACAGAGGGGGGGCTGAGCACCCCCAAAGCACCCCCAGACCCATAGCAACCCCATAGCAACCTCCCAGCATCGCTCCAGCATCCCAGTTTGGGGACTGGGATCCCAGTTGGGGGCAACTGGGACCCCCCCCCCAGCAGGAACCGCAGCTGGGGAGGTTGGGGGTGGGGGGGCACACACAGAGGGGGGGCTGAGCACCCCCAAAGCACCCCCAGACCCATAGCAACCCCATAGCAACCTCCCAGCATCACTCCAGCATCCCAGTTGGGGGACTGGGATCCCAGTTTGGGCAACTGGGACCCTCCCATAGCGACCCCCCCAGCAGGAGCAGCAGCTGAGGAGGGGGGGCCGAGCCCCCCTAGCCCCCCCAAGCCCCCCTAAGCCCCCCAGCATCCTCATAGACCCCCTCCCAGTGGTCCCAGTGGTCCCAGTTTGGCCCCAGGGGCTCACTTGACGCCGTGGGAGAAGCTGGCGACGGGCGAGAAGAGGCTGTCGAGGTTGAAGGCCTCGAAGACGCCCTGGACGGGGCCCCCGTTGATGCGGAAGGAGGCGCTGGGGACCCCCAGGTCCAGGCAGCAGCTGACCACGTCCCCCGCGGCCAGAGCGCGGCGGTGGGGGGACCCCACGGGGCGGGCCACCCCCCCTGGGGACACGGGGACACCGTGGGGACACGGGGACACGGACATGGGGACCCTATGGGATGGGACACCCCTCCTGGGGACATGGGGACACCGTGGGGACGTGGGGACATGGACATGGGGACCCCCCTGGGGACAGGGGGACACCATGGGGACATGGACATGGGGACCCTATGGGAAAGGACACCCCCCCGGGGACACGGGGACACCGTGGGGACATGGGGACATGGACATGGGGACATGGACATGGGGACCCTACGGGATGGGACACCCCCCCTGGGGACACGGGGACACCGTGGGGACATGGGGACCCTACGGGATGGGACACCCCCCCTGGGGACACGGGGACACCGTGGGGACATGGGGACATGGACATGGGGACACCATGGGGACAGGGGGACACCATCGGGACATGGGGACATGGACATGGGGACATGGACATGGGGAGCTCACGGGATGGGACACCCCCCCTGGGGACAGGGGGACACCGTGGGGACACGGGGACACGATGGGGACACGGGGAGATGGACATGGAGACATGGACATGGGGACCCCACGGGGCAGGCCAACCCCCTTGGGGACAGGGGGACACCGTGGGGACATGGGGACACGGGGACCCCACGGGATGGACACCCCCCCTGGGGACAGGGGGACACCGTGGGGACACGGACATGGGGACCCCATGGGACGGGACACCCCCCTGGGGACATGGGGACACCATGGGGACATGGGGACCCCCAGGTTGAGGGGCACAGGGTCCCAGTTCGTGCTCCCAGGAGGTCCCAGTTGGCTCCCCGTGGCCCCGGTTACCCGTCCAGAGGTGGCGCCCGTCGAAGGCGAAGGAGCAGAGGTCGTCCCCGGCGCCGTTGCCCCCCCAGGCCTCGCCGCCCCCCGGCGAGGGGCTGAAGCCGGCGGCGGCCGCCCAGCCCACCCGCAGGTGGGGACCCTGCGCCCGCTCCACCGCCACCTCGAAGTACCAGCGCGGGAACTGCGTGGAGCCCGGCCCCGTCCCCACAAACAGGTTGGGGCGCACGCTGCGGGGGGACACGGGCGTCAGGGGGAGCCCCCGGGGGGGTCTGGAGAACCTCCAGAGGGGATGGAGAGCCTCCAGGGCGTCTCAAGATGCATTGGAGGGCATCAAGAACATCTCAAGAGGGTTTGGAGAACCTCGAGAGCATCTCAAGATGCATTGAAGGGCATCAAGAGCATCTCAAGATGCATTGAAGGACATCAAGAGCATCTCAAGAGGGTCTGGAGAGCCTCGAGAATGTCTCAAGAGTGTCTAGAGAGCCTCGAGAGCATCTCAAGATGCATTGAAGGGCATCAAGAGCATCTCAAGATGCATTGAAGGACATCAAGAGCATCTCAAGAGGGTCTGGAGAGCCTCGAGAACGTCTCAAGAGTGTCTAGAGAGCCTCGAGAGCATCTCAAGATGCATTAAGGGGCATCAAGAGCATCTCAAGAGGGTCTGGAGAACCTCAAGAGCATCTCAAGAGGGTCTGGAGAGCCTTGAGAGCATCTCAAGATGCATTGGAGGGCATCAAGAGCATCTCAAGAGGGTCTGGAGAACCTCAAGAGCATCTCAAGATGCATTGAAGGGCATCAAGAGCATCTCAAGATGCATTGAAGGGCATCAAGAGCATCTCAAGATGCATTGAAGGGCATCAAGAGCATCTCAAGATGCATTGAAGGGCATCAAGAGCATCTCAAGATGCATTGAAGTACATCAAGAGCATCTCAAGAGGGTCTGGAGAGCCTCGAGAACGTCTCAAGAGTGTCTAGAGAGCCTCGAGAGCATCTCAAGATGCATTAAGGGGCATCAAGAGCATCTCAAGAGGGTCTGGAGAACCTCAAGAGCATCTCAAGATGCATTGAAGGGCATCAAGAGCATCTCAAGAGGGTCTGGAGAACCTCGAGAGCATCTCAAGAGGGTCTGGAGAGCCTTGAGAGCATCTCAAGATGCATTGAAGGGGCATCAAGAGCATCTCAAGAGGGTCTGGAGAACCTCAAGAGCATCTCAAGAGGGTCTGGAGAGCCTCGAGAGCATCTCAAGATGCATTGGTGGGCATCAAGAGCACCTCAAGATGCATTGAAGGGCATCAAGAGCATCTCAAGATGCATTAAGGGGCATCAAGAGCATCTCAAGAGGGTCTGGAGAGCCTCAAGAGCATCTCAAGATGCATTAAGGGGCATCAAGAACATCTCAAGAGGGTCTGGAGAGCCTCAAGAGCATCTCAAGATGCATTGGAGGGCATCAAGAGCACCTCAAGATGCATTAAGGGGCATCAAGAGCGTGTCAAGATGCATTAAGGGGCATCAAGAACATCTCAAGAGGGTCTGGAGAACCTCATGAGCATCTCAAGAGGGCCTGGAGAACCTCAAGAGCATCTCAAGATGCATTCAAGGACCTCAAGAGCATCTCAAGGTCCTCCAGGAGCACCTCAAGGTCCTCCAGGACCCCTCAGACCCTCCCCAGGAGCTCCCAGCACACCCACCAGGTGACGTAGTTGACCATCTGGGTCTGGAGCAGGAGGTCCCGGCGGGGCAGGAGGTTCTCGGTGATGAGGTTCTGGTTGGAGCGCACGGCCACCGCGTTGCAGACGCACAGGGAGCAGAGGACATCCAGCACCTGGGGGACCCCGAGGTCACCAGGGAGCACCCCAAGGGCCTCCAGGAGCACCCCAAGAGCATTCAAAGACCTTCAAGACCACCCAGAGACCTCCAGGAGCATCTCGAGGTCCCCAGGAGCACCTCAAGGACCCCCAGGAACATCTCAACCTTCTCTAGGAGCACCCCAAGGCCCACAGGAGCGCCCCCCGAAGTCCTCCAGGAGGACCTTGAGGTCCTCCAAGACCTCCAAGAGCATCTCGAGGTCCTCCAGGAGCATCCCAAGAGCACTCAAAGACCTTCAGGACCACCCAGAGACCTCCAGAAGTACCTCAAGGGCCTCCAGGAGCACCCCAAGAGCATTCATAGACCTTCAAGACCACCCAGAGACCTCCAGGAGCATCTCGAGGGCCTCCAGGAGCATCTCGAGGGCCTCCAGGAGCATCTTGAGGTCCTCCAAGACCTCCAGGAGCACCTTGAGGTCCTCCAGGAGCACCTCGGGGTCCTCCAGCCCCCCGCGGGGGTCTCCTCCCCACCTTGTGGTTGCGTCCGTGCTTGTCCAGGAGGGAGATGATGGACTTGATGTGGTTCTCCTGGATGATGTTCAGCACCTCGGGGCTCTCGATGAGGACGCAGTAGAGGACCTCGAGGATGCCTGCGGGACACCCCGACCCACAGCGAGGACCTCAGCCCCACAGCGAGGACCTCAGCCCCATAGCGAGGACCTCAGCCCCATAGATGGATCTTCAGCCCCATAGCGAGGTTCTCCAGACCTTCTACAAGGTTCTCCAACCCCTCCCGATGGGTTCTCAGCCCCATAGATGTGACCTCAGCCCCATAGGTGGCACCTCAGCCCCACAGGTGGATTCCCCAGCCCCATAGATGTGTCCCCAGCCCCATAGATGGATCCCCAGCCCCACAGCGAGGTTCTCCAGACCTTCTACAAGGTTCTCCAACCCTATCTGATGGGTTCTCAGCCCCATAAATGGGTCCCCAGCCCCATAGATGTGTCCCCAGCCCCACAAGTGGGTCCCCAGCCCCACAAGTGGGTCCCCGAGGGGCCCCGCTACCTGAGGAGGCCTCCAGGCGGTCGAGTTTGCTGACCACCCAGTCCAGGTTGGTGGAGAAGAGGGCGCAGTTGGCGCGGTTCCCGCGGATCAGGGACGCTGTGGGGCAAGGGGGGTGAGGGGCTGCCCCATGGCGCCCCGTCCCGCCCCATAGCGCCCCATATCCACCCCACATCCTGCCCCACATCCCACCCAGCAGCTCGTAGAGGTGGTTGGACCTTCTGCTCCATGAGCTCCATCCCACCCCATGGCCTCCACCCTGCTCCCCAGGCCCATAGGGCCCCACAGCCGCCCCATAGCACCCCATAGCTGCCCCATAGCACCCCATCCTGCCCCACAGCTGCCCCATAGCCGCCCCACATCCCACCCAGCAGCTCATAGAGGTGGTTGGACCTTCATCTCCATGAGCTCCATCCCACCCCATGGCCTCCACCCTGCTCCCCAACCCCATAGCTGCCCCATAGCACCCCATAGCGCCCCATCCTGCCCCATAGCGCCCCATCCTGCCCCATAGCTGCCCCATAGCCACCCCACATCCCACCCAGCAGCTCGTAGAGGAGGTTGGATCTTCATCTCCATGAGCTCCATCCCACCCCACGGCCTCCACCCTGCTCCCCAGGCCCATAGCTGCCCCACAGCCGCCCCATAGCACCCCATAGCGCCCCATCCTGCCCCATAGCCGCCCCACATCCCACCCCACATCCCACCCAGCAGCTCATAGAGGAGGTTGGACCTTCTGCTCCATGAGCTCCATCCCACCCCACGGCCTCCACCCTGCTCCCCAGCCCCATAGGGCCCCATAGCTGCCCCATAGCGCCCCATCCTGCCCCATAGCCGCCCCACATCCAGCCCCACATCCCACCCAGCAGCTCATAGAGGTGGTTGGACCTTCATCTCCATGAGCTCCATCCCACCCCACGGCCTCCACCCTGCTCCCCAGCCCCATAGCTGCCCCACGGCTGCCCCATAGCACCCCATAGTGCCCCATCCTGCCCCATAGCGCCCCATCCTGCCCCACAGCTGCCCCACAGCGCACCGAGGAGCTCATAGAGGAGGTTGAGGATCTTCTTCCAGCTGGCGGCCGCCTCCTCCCCGGCGAACTCGGCGAAGTGGGCGGCCGTGCTGAACACGTTGAGGCGATCGATGCAGGTGAGAACCAGGGACACCACGCCCTGAGCCGCACGGGACCCACCGTGACCCACGGCGACCCACAGCCGGACCCCAGACCCACAGCTGGACCCCAGACCCACAACTGGACCCCCAACCAGCCCCCAGACCCACAACTGGACCCCCCAGACCCACAACTGGACCCCCAACCAGCCCCCAGACCCACAACTGGACCCACAACCAGCCCCCAGACCCACAACTGGACCCACAACCAGCCCCCAGACCCACAACTGGACCCCCTGGACCCACAACTGGACCCACAACCAGCCCCCGGACCCACAACTGGACCCCCAACCAGCCCCCAGACCCACAACTGGACCCACAACCAGCCCCCAGACCCACAACCAGCCCCCGGACCCACAACTGGACCCCCCAGACCCACAACTGGACCCCCAACCAGCCCCCAGACCCACAACCAGCCCCCGGACCCACAACTGGACCCCCCAGTCCCCCCACACTCTTGGAAGGGGCAGGATGGGACCCCAGCCCCACAACCAGCACCGTGGGACCCACAGAGCCACCCCTGCCCCACATCTTATGGGGGTCCCTGTGACCCCAATACGTTGGGGGTGGTCCCGTCCCCCAAATATTTTAGGGGGGGGCTCCCGTACCCCCATTTTTAGGGGTTGGGGGGCAATGGGGGGGTCCTGCATCCTCCATCCTGCATCCCACGAGCATCCCTGCCCCATGGGACCCCCAGAGCTCCCCCTGCCCCCCATCTTATGGGGGGCCCTGTGACCCCAATACGTGGGGGGCAGTCCCGTCCCCCAAATATTTTGGGGGGGTTCCCACACCCCGAATATTTAGGAGTGGGGAGGGGGGGGGGGTCCCCGCATCCTCCATCCTGCATCCCACGAGCATCCCACGAGCATCCCAGCCCCATGGGACCCCCGGAGCCCCCCCCGCCCCCCACTTTCGGGGTGCCCCCTGCCCCCCATTTTTTTTGGGGGGGGTCCCGACCCCCCCACCTCCTGCTGGAAGAGGTTCTGGCGGCTGCGAAGGGCCCGCAGGCGGCTTTGCCTCCGCTCGTGCTGCAGCTCGGCCGGGGGGGGCTGGAAATACTCGATCAGGTCCTGGAGGCTGAGGGCGACGGGGGCCAGAGGCAGCGGGGGGGGGGGGCGCCCCACGACCCCCCCGGCCCAGACCCTCCAGGCTCCTGGGAGATAAAAGAAAAGGGGGGACACGGGGGTCAGGGACCCCCCCCAAAGGCTTCAATTCCACCCCCAGATTCACCCCAGAACGCTAGGAGCCCCCCCCAATGTCCTTATCGACCCCCCCAATATCCTTATCGACCCCCCAATATCCTTATCGACCCCCCCAATATCCTCATCGACCCCCCCTCCCATCCAGAGAACCCCCACCCAGCTCACTGGGACCCCCCCCCAGACCCCTATAGGCTCCTATTGACCCCCTATAACCCCCCTATAGCCCCCCCCAGCCCCACTGACCCCCCCAGAGACCCCCCCAGCCCCAGAGACCCCCCCTAGACTCCCCATAGACCCCCCCCAGCCCCATAGACCCCCCCATAGACCCCCCCAGCCCCATTGAACCCCATAACCTCCAGCCCCATGGATCCTCCAGAGACCCTCCTAGCCCCATAGACCCACCCCAGCCCCATAGACCCCCCCATAGCCCCCCCCCAGCCCCATAGACTCCCCCATAGACCCCCCCAGCCCCATCGAACCCCATAACCTCCAGCCCCATAGATCCTCCAGAGACCCCCCCAGCCCCATAGACTCCCCATAGACACCCCCCCAGCCCCATAGACCCCCCTATAGACCACCCCCAGCCCCATCGAACCCCATAACCTCCAGCCCCATAGATCCTCCAGAGACCCTCCTAGCCCCATAGAGCCCCCCCAGCCCCATAGACTCCCCATAGACACCCCCTCCAGCCCCACAGACCCCCCCATAGACCCCCCCAGCCCCAGAGACCCCCCCTAGACCCCCCCATAGACCCCCCCAGCCCCATTGAACCCCATAACCTCCAGCCCCATAGATCCTCCAGAGACCCTCCCAGCCCCATAGACCCCCCCTAGACCCCCCCCAGCCCCATAGATCCCCCCAGCGCCCCCCCCCCCGGCCCCCCCAAACCTGATGAAGAGCCCGGTGATGCTGTAAGATGATTCTCACCCCATAGACCTCCTATAACCCCCCATAGACACCCCCTCCCCAGCCCCATAGACCCCCCCAGCCCCATAGATCCCCCCATAGACCCCCCCCGGCCCCATAGACCCCCCCCCAGCGCCCCCCCCACAGCCCCCCCCAACCTGATGAAGAGCCCGGTGATGCTGTAAGATGATTCTCACCCCATAGACCTCCTATAACCCCCCATAGACCCCCTCCCCAGCCCCATAGACCCCCCCCCAGCGCCCCCCCGCCGGCCCCCCCAAACCTGATGAAGAGCCCGAAGAGCCCGGCGGTGCTGTAGATGATTCTCGCCGCCTGCGACTCCTGGTGCTGCGAGCGCGTGAGGGACAGAGCATCGTCCATGTGGCCCTCCTGGTGCAGGATGGCCTGGGGGGGGGACAGGAGCCGTGGGGCACCCCCCGAGACACCCCACAACCACCACCAGGCCACCCCCAGATGCCTCAAGGAAGCCAAAACCATCCGGAGGCGCCTCAAGAACCACCAAGAGGCGCCCCGAGAACCTCCTGGAGATGCTCCGAGGACACCCAAACCCTTCAAAGATGCTCCAAGGTCACCAGAACCCCCCTGAGATGCCCCAAGAACCTCCTGGAGATGCTCCAAGGACACCCAAACCCCTCAGAGGTGCCCCAAGAACCTCCTGGAGATGCTCCAAGGACACCCAAACCCCTCAGAGGTGCCCCAAGAACCCCCTGGAGATGCTCCAAGGAGTCCAGAACCTCCCTGAAATGCCCCAAAGGCCTTAAAACCCCTCAGAGGTGCCCAAAGAACCTCTCAGAGACGCTCCAAGGACCCCAGAACTCCCCTGAGGTGCCAAAAGAACCCTCAGAGATGCCAAAGAACCCTCAGAGATGGTCCAAGGACCCCAGAACCACCAAGAGGTGCCCCAAGAGCCCCCTGGAGATGCCCCAAGGTCACCAGAACCCCCCTGAGATGCCCCAAAGACCCCCAAACCCCTCAGAGATGCCCCAAGAACCTCCTGGAGATGCTCCGAGGTCACCAGAACCCCCCTGAGATGCCCCAAGGACCCCCAAACCCCTCAGAGATGCCCAAAAAACCTCACGGAGATGCTCCAAGGACCCCAGAACCCCCCTGAGGTGCCCAAAGAACCCTCAGAGATACCAAAGAACCCTCAGAGATGGTCCAAGCACCCCAGAACCACCAAGAGGCACCCCAAGAACCCCCTGGAGATGCTCCAAGGTCACCAGAACCCCCCTGAGATGCCCCAAAGACCCTCAAACCCCTCAGAGATGCCCAAAGAACCTCCTGGAGATGCTCCGAGGTCACCAGAACCCCCCTGAGATGCCCCAAGGACCCCCAAACCCCTCAGAGATGCCCCAAGAACCTCCTGGAGATGCCCCAAGGACCCCAGAACCACCAAGTGGCGCCCCAAGAAGCCCCTGGAGATGCTCCGAGGTCACCAGAACCCCCCTGAGATGCCCCAAAACCCCTCAGAGGTGCCCCCAGGACCCCTCAGAGATGCTCCAGGACCCCCTGGAGATGCCCCAAGGACCCCAGGACCCCCCTGGAGATGCCCCGGGGCCCCCCACCTTCCTCTTGAGCAGCCCGAGGCGCATGGCCTTGGTGTCGGCGGCGGCGTAGGTGAGCCAGAGCCCGCTGGCCACGTGCTGCACGAAGCAGAGCGACTCCCCGTACTTGATCTCGGGGGGCCCCATCCCCTCCACGTCCCGCTTGGCCACCACCTCCAGCTTCTCCTGCGGGGACACGGAGGGGACCGGGGTGGGGGTCACACCAGGAAAGGAGCAGGATGGGGACCAGGAAGGGGACTGGGAAGGGGACCAGGAAAGGATCAGGATGGGGACCAGGATGGGTTGAGGACCAGGATGGGGACCAGGACGGGGACCAGGACGGGTTGAGGACCAGGAGGGGGACCAGGACGGGGACCGGGACGGGGACCAAGACGGGTTGGGGACCAAGATGGGGACCAGGAAAGGATCAGGATGGGAACCAGGATGGGGACCAAGACGGGTTGGGGACCAGGATGGGGACCAGGACGGGATGGGGACCAGGATGGGGACAAGTATGGGGACCAGTATGGGGACCAGGACGGGGACCAGGACGGGGACCAGGATGGGGACCAAGATGGGTTGAGGACCAGGACGGGGACCAAGATGGGATGGGGACGAGGATGGGGACAAGGATGGGGACCAGGATGGGTTGAGGACCAGGAAAGGACCAGGATGGGGACCAAGATGGCTTGAGGACCAGGATGGGGACCAGGATGGGGACGAGGAAAAGATCGGGATGGGGACCAGGATGGGGACCAGGACAGGTTGAGAATGAGGAGCAGGATGGGTTGAGGACCGGGATGGGGACCAGGAAAGGACCAGGATGGGTTGAGGATGACAAGCAGGACGGGTTGGGGACCAGGATGGGGACCAGGATGGGTTGAGGACCAGGATGGGGACCAGGAAAGGACCAGGATGGGGACCAAGACGGATTGAGGATGAGGAGTAGGATGGGTTGAGAACCAGGATGGGGACCAGGATGGGGACCAGGATGGGGACCAGGATGGGTTGAGGACCAGGATGGGGACCAGGAAAAGATCAGGATGGGGACCAGGAAAAGATCAGGATGGGGACCAAGACGGGTTGAGAACCAGGATGGGGACCAAGACGGGTTGAGGATGAGGAGCAGGACGGGTTGGGGACCAGGATGGGGACCAGGATGGGTTGAGGACCAGGATGGGGACCAGGAAAGGACCAGGATGGGTTGGGGACCAGGATGGGTTGAGGATGACGAGTAGGATGGGTTGAGAACCAGGATGGGGACCAGGATGGGGACCAAGATGGGTTGAGGATGGGGACCAGGATGGGTTGAGGACCAGGATGGGGACCAGGATGGGTTGAGGACCGGGATGGGGACCAAGACGGGTTGAGGATGGGGACCAGGACGGGTTGAGGACCAGGACGGGGCCCGGGCCACGGACCTTGGAGGCGCGGAAGCAGAAGGCGGCGGCGCGGGTGCTGGCGTTGGCCGCCTCCACCACGGCCAGGCCCTTGTCCTCGCTCAGCGCCAGGTACCGGCCCGTGGTGACGTGGCGCAGGCGGAACGGCTGCGACCAGCGCAGGTGGCTCCCGCTCCAGCTGGGGACACGCGGGGACACAGAACGCGTGAGGACACGGGGATGGGGACACGGGGATGGGGACACACGAGGACATGGGGACACACAAGGACATGGGGATGGGGACATGGGGATGGGGACACGGGGACATACAAGGACATGGGGATGGGGACACAGGGATGGGGACACGGGGACACACGAGGACATGGGGATGGGGACACAGGGATGGAGACACATGGGGACGTAGGGACATGTGAGGCCATGCGGATGGGGACACGTGAGAACATGGGGTTGGGGACACGGGGATGGGGACTCATGGAGACATGGGGACATGTGAGGACGTGGGGACACACGAGGACATGAGGATGGGGACATGGGGATGGGGACACAGGGACGGGGACATAGGGACACACGAGGACATGGGGATGGGGACACGAGGATGGGGACACGGGGACATGGGGACACGGGGACATGGGGACACACGAGGACATGGGGACACACGAGGACATGGGGATGGGGACACGGGGACACACAAGGACATGGGGACACACAAGGACATGGGGACACACAAGGACATGGGGATGGGGACACGGGGATAGGGACATGGGGACACACGAAGACATGGGGATGGGGACACGGGGATGGGGACACGGGGACACACGAGGACATGGGGATGGGGACACGGGGATGGGGACACGGGGATGGGGACATGTGAGGCCACGGGGATGGGGACACGTGAGAACATGGGGTTGGGGACACAGGGATGGGGACACATGGAGACATGGGGACATGTGAGGACATGGGGACACACGAGGACATGAGGATGGGGACACATGGGGACATGAGGACATGGGGACATGGGGATGGGGACACAGGGATGGGGACATGGGGACACGGGAGGACGTGGGGATGGGGACATGGGGACACATGAGGACATGGGGATGGGGACATGGGGACACGGGGATGGGGACATGGGGACACATGAGGACACGGGGATGGAGACATGGGGACATGTGAGGACATGGGGATGGGGACATGGGGACACACGACATGGGGACACATGAGAACATGGGGATGGGGACATGAGGATGGGGACATGTGGAGACATTGGGACATGGGAGGACATGGGGATGGGGACATGTGGAGACATGGGGACATGGGGATGGGGATATGGGGAAAGGGGATGGGGACACATGGGGACATGGGGACATGGGGATGGGGACACGGGGATGGGGACATGGGGACACATGAGGACAAGGGGATGGGGACATGGGGACACAGGGGTGGGGACACGGGGATGGGGACATGTGAGAACATGGGGTTGGGGGCATGGGGATGGGGACACATGGGGACACGTGAGGCCATGGGGATGGGGACATGGGGACACAGGGATGGGGACATGGGGACACACGAGGACATGAGGATGGGGACACAGGGATGGAGACACATGGGGACATGTGAGGACATGGGGATGGGGACATGGGGACACATGAGGACATGGGGATGGGGACATGGGGACACGGGGGTGGGGACACAGGGATGGAGACATGGGGACACACGAGGACATGGGGATGGGGACATGGGGACACAGGGATGGAGACACATGGGGACATGGGGACATGTGAGGACATAGGGACACGGGGATGGGGACACAGGGATGGGGACATGGGGACATGGGAGGACACAGGGATGGGGACATGGGGACACACGAGGACATGGGGATGGGGACATGGGGACATGGGGATGGGGACATGGGGACATGTGAGGATACAGGGATGGACACCCCCAACCCCTCCCCAGGACACCCCAAACCTCCCCTAGGACCTCCCACCCCCCTCCAGGAACCCCCAAACCCCCCAGGACCCCCCAGGACCCCTCCTAAGCCCCTCACCCCTCTCCAGGAACCCCCAAACCCCCCCAGGACCCCTCCTAAGCCCCCCACCCCCCTCCAGGAACCCCCAAACCCCCCAGGCCCCCCCCGGGACCCCCCCAAACCTGATCCTCAGCGGCTCGAGGCGCCACAGGGACCTGGCGTGGGTGCAGACGGCGCCTCCCTCGTAGTTGACGACGCTGCTGTAAAGAGCAAAAAGGGGGGGGTCGGGGGGTCCAGGGAGGGGGTCCTGACCCCCCCAAACCTTTCAACCCCCCCAAAAAAACATCAAGACCCCCCCAAACCTGCGCTCCTCGCCCTGCTCGGGCGCCGACGTCGTCAGGCACTCGTCCATGTGGCCGTGGAAGAGGCGAAGGACGTGGCCCCCCGTGACGTAACCTGATTTTTTAGGGGGGGTTGGGGGGGGTCAGAGAGGAATTGGGGGGTCCCCCCCCCCCCCAAATATTTAATGACCCCCCCCACACACACCTTCTTCGGAGCCGGAGCAGATGGGGTTCATGTTCCACAGGGTCTGCATGAAGGAGGCGTCTGCCTGCAGCTCCCCAGAGGCTGTGGAGAGGTGCTGGGGGGGGGGGGGAAAAAGGGGGTTCAGGGGTGAATGGGACCCCCCCGAGCCCCCCAAGTCCCCAAACCCCCACCCCAAGTGCCCCTCCAGCCCCCCAAATGCCTTCCCAGCCCCCCAGGTGCCCCCCAAGTCCCCAAACCCCCACCCCAAGGGCCCCCCCAGCCCCCCAAGTGCCCCCCCAGCCCCCCAAACCCCCACCCCAAGTGCCTCCCCAGCTCCCCAAGTGCCTCCTCAGCCCCCCAAGTGCCCCCCAAGTCCCCCAAACCCCCACCCCCAAGTGCCCCCCAAATGCCCTCCCAGCCCCCCAAGTGCCTCCCCAAGTCCCCCAAACCCCCACCTCAAGTGCCCCCCAGCCCCCCAAGTGTCTCCTCAGCCCCCCAAGTGCCCCCCAGCCCCCCAAGTGCCCCCCAAGTCCCCCAAATCCCCACCACAAGTGCCCCCCAAGTCCCCCAAGTGTCTCCTCAGCCCCCCAAGTGCCCCCCAAGTCCCCCAAACCCCCACCCCAAGTGCTCCCCAGCCCCCCAAGTGTCTCCCCAGCCCCCCAGGTGCTTCCCCAGCCCCCCAAACCCCCACCCCAAGTGCTCCCCCAGCCCTCCAAGTGCCTCCCCAGTCCCCCAAGTGCCCCCCAAGTCCCCCAAACCCCCACCCCAAGTGTCTTCCCAGCCCCCCAATTGCCTCCTCAGTCCCCCAAGTGCCCCCCAAGTGCCCCAAACCCCCACCCCAAGGGCCCCCCCAGCCCCCCAAACCCCCACCCCAAGTGCCCCCCCAGCCCTCCAAGTGCCCCCCAGTCCCCCAAGTGCCCCCCCAAGTCCCCCATACCCCCACCCCAAGTGCCCCCCAGCCCCCCAGGTGCCCCCCCAGCCCCCCAGGTGCCCCCCAAGTCCCCCAAACCCCCCAGCCCCCCAGGTGCCCCCCCAGCCCCCCGGTACCAGGTATCGCTCGGAGGAGACGCTGACGAGGATGAGATCGTCGCCCACTCGAACCTTCTCGCCCTCCGATCGCTGCTTGGACGCGGGGTGCATCGTCCACCAGCACGCCTCCCCTGCACCCCGAAACAGGGCACCCCGAAACCCGCTCAGGGACCCCGAAACCCACCTCCGGGCACCCCAAAACCCACCCAGGGACCCCCAAAACCACACAGGGACCCCAAAACCCACCTCCTGGCACCCCAAAACCCACCCAGGGACCCCAAAACCCACCTCCTGGCACCCCAAAACCCACCCAAGGACCCCAAAACCCACTCAGGGACCCCAAACCCCATCTCCTGGCACCCCAAAACCCACCCAGGGACCCCAAAAACCACTCAGGGACCCCAAAACCACCTTCTGGCACCCTAAAACCCACCCAGGGACCCCAAAAACCACACAGGGACCCCAAAACCCACCTCCTGGCACCCCAAAACCCACCCAGGGACCCCAAAAAACACTCAGGGACCCCAAAACCCACCTCCGGGCACCCCAAAACCCACCCAGGGACCCCAAAAACCACTCAAGGACCCCAAAACCTGCATCCCTGCACCCTAAAACCACCCAGGGACCCCAAAAACCACTCAGGGACCCCAAAAACCACCTTCTGGCACCCCAAAACCCACCCAAGGACCCCAGAAACCACTCAGGGACCCCAGAAACCCAACTCCTTGCCCCCCAAAACCCACCAAGTGACCCCAAAAACCACTCAAGGACCCCAAAACCTGCATCCCTGCACCCTAAAACCACCCAGGGACCCCAAAAACCACTCAGGGACCCCAAAAACCACCTTCTGGCACCCCAAAACCCACCCAAGGACCCCAGAAACCACTCAGGGACCCCAAAACCCACCTCCTGGCACCCCAAAACCCACCCAAGGACCCCAGAAACCACTCAGGGACCCCAGAAACCCACCTCCTTGCCCCCCAAAACCCACCAAGTGACCCCAAAACTCACTTCTCTACATCCAAAAACCCCATAAGGACCCCAAAACTGAGGGGGCATCCCAAGCCCCCACCTCCTGCCCCCCAAAACCCACCCAGGGACCCCAAAACCCCCACTCTCTGCACCCCAAAACTCCTCAGGGACCCCATAAACCCACCCCGGGGCCCCAGCTTCCCCTCCAGGGACCCCAAAATTTTCCCCAGGAACCCCCAACCCCCCCCCAGGGACCCCAAAATGCCCCTCTAGGGACCCCCAAAACCCCCCAGGGACCCCAAAATTTTCCCCAGGGACCCCAAAATGCCCCTCTAGGGACCCCCAAAACCCCCCAGGGACCCCAAATTCCCCCCCTGGGACCTCCAAACCCCCCCAGGGATCCTCAAGCCCCTCCCGGGGACCCCAAATTGCCCCCAGGGACCCCCAAATTCACCCCTAGGGACCCCCAAATTCCCCAGGGTCCCCAAAATTCCCCTCCTGGGTCCCCTATATTCCCCCCAGGGACCCCCAAATCGCCCCGGAGACTCTAAAATTCCCACCCCGGGACCCCAAACCCCCCCAGGGACCCCCAAACCCCCCTGGGGACCCCCAAACCCCCCTGGGGACCCCAAAATCCCACCGGTGCTGTCGCGCTGCAGCCCCACATCGAAGGCGAGTTTGTCGGTGACGGAGCGAGACGTGGTCAAGCAGCTCAAATACTGGGGGGGGGGGGGAACGTTATGGGGGGGCCCCCCAAAGCCACTGGGCCCCCCAAAACCCCGCAGGCCCCCCCAAAAGCCTTCTACCCCCCCCCCCAAGAACCCCCAAACCCTTCAAGAACCCCAAGAACCTCCCCTCAAAAGCCTCCAAACGCCTCCAGGACCCCCCCAAACCCCCCAAATCCCAGGAATTGGGGGGGGGAGCACCCCGATATGGGGGTCCCCAACCCCACTAGGACCCCCCAGCCCCACCCCAAACCCCAAGAGCCCCCCCAAACTCCACTCTGTGCCACCTAAAACCCCTCCAGGCTCCCCCAAAACCCCCAAACTCCAGAAATTGGGGGGGGGAGCACCCCGATATAGGGGTCCCCAACCCCTTTAGGACCCCCCCAGCTCCCCCAGGGCCCCCCCAAACCCCAAGACCCCCCCCAAACTCCATTCCATGCCCCCCCCAAGCCCTCCAGGCTCCTCCAGACCCCAGGACTTGGGGGGTAGCACCCCGATATGGGGGGTCCCCAACTCCTTTAGGACCCCCCCAGCCCCCCCAAACCCCAAGAGCCCACCCAAACTCCACTCTGTGCCACCCAAAACCCCTCCAGGCTCCCCCAAACCCCAGGAATTGGGGGGAGCACCCCAATATGGGGGTCCCCAACCCCACTAGGACCCCCCCAGCCCCCCCAAACCCCAAGACCCCCCCCAAACTCCATTCCATGTCCCCCCCAAGCCCTCCAGGCTCCTCCAAACCCCCCATACCCCAGGAATTAGGGGGGGGAGCACCCCGATATGGGGGTCCCCAACCCCACTAGGACCCCCCCAGCCCCCCCAGGGCCCCCCCAAACCCCAAGACCCCCCCCCCCAACTCCATTCCATGCCCCCCCCAAGCCCTCCAGGCTCCTCCAAACCCCCCCAAACCCCAGGAATTCGGGGGGGGTAGCACCCCGATATGGGGGTCCCCAACCCCTTTAGGACCGCCCCAGCCCCCCCAAACCCCAAGACCCCCCCCCAAACTCCATTCCATGCCCCCCCCAAGCCCTCCAGGCTCCTCCAAACCCCCCCAAACCCCAGGAATTGTGGGGGGTAGCACCCCGATATGGGGGTCCCCAACCCCACTAGGACCCCCCCAGCCCCCCCAAACCCCAAGACCCCCCCCCAAACTCCATTCCATGCCCCCCCCAAGCCCTCCAGGCTCCTCCAAACCCCCCAAACCCCAGGAATTAGGGGGGGTAGCACCCCGATATGGGGGTCCCCAACGCCTTTAGGACCGCCCCAGCCCCCCCAAACCCCAAGAGCCCCCCCCAAACTCCATTCCATGCCCCCCCCAAGCCCTCCAGGCTCCTCCAAACCCCCCAAACCCCAGGAATTAGGGGGGGTAGCACCCCGATATGGGGGTCCCCAACCCCTTTAGGACCCCCCCCCAGCCCCCCCCAGGCCCCCCCCAAAAGCCCAGGGCCCCCCCCAAATCTCTCACCATGCGCTGTGGCAGTGCCGGAGGAGGATCGCGTGGCCGTAGAGCAGCGTCCGGTGCCCCCCGCCCTGCGACGACTTTTTGGGGGGCACAGGGTCAGAGCGGGGGACCCCAAAACCTTTTCGGGGTCCTCCAAGCCTCGACCCCCCCCCTTTTGTTGAGAAAGTCCCTTTTTGGGGCCCCCCCAAGCCTTGTCCCCCCCCCCATTTCACCCCCTCATGGGTTTGGGGGGGGCCCCAAGCCTTGCACACCCCCCCCCCCATTTTTGGGGGGGCCCCCTTTAGAGGGCTCCCCAAAATCAACCCCACCTCCTATTTTTTGGGGGGGGGTGTCTCCCAATTTTCAAGGTCCCCCCCAAACTCCACACTGCTCCTCCTTGTTTTTGAGGGAGCCCCTAGTTTTTTGGGGGGGGATCCCCACCTTTTGAGGGGGGTTCCCAGTTCTTTTGGGGGGGGTCCCCAGTTTTTTGGGGGGGGTTCCCAGTTTTTTTAGGGGGTCCCCAGTTTTTTAGGGGGGTCCCCACATTTTGAGGGGGATCCCCACCTTCTGAGGGTGATCCCAGTTTTTGGGGAGTCCCCCAGACTTTTAGGGGGATCCCCACCTTTTGAGGGGGGGGGTCACAGGATCCATGCGGAGTTGGGGTGCTGGGATGGAAACTGGGGGGGGCAGGAGGATGGGATGGATGAAGGGGGGGGGGGTTGCACACTCAGACACCGCAAAAAAGGGGGGGTGGTGGGGGTGGCGTGAGGACACCCCAAAATTTGGAGGGGGGAACCCCCAAATTTGAGGTGCAGGGGACCCCAAAACTATTTATTTTGGGGGGGGGCTGAGGAAGAAATGGGGGGGGGGGGGCACCTCACCTACCCACTTATCCAGATTGACCCCCTTGAGTAGGCGAGAGAGAAAAGGGGGTCAAGAAAAAGAGGGGGTACAGGGGGGTTCGGGGGTTCGGGGGGGTCCCCCCAAAGGTTCCCACCTCGCCCCCCGATTCCGGGGTGTTCGCCAGCATCTCCTGCAGCGCCCGAACCGACAGCGACTGCTCCAGCACGAAGCAGCAGCCGCACAGGTCGGGGGGCACGTTCTGGGGGGGGGGGGGGGGGAAAAAGGAGAGGGGGGGGGTCAGGGGGTACCCCGAAATCTCCAACACCCCCCCCCAGAGCCCCCCCAAAGCTCCCAAGGAGGGAGAAGGGGAAAGGGAATGGGTGTTCGCCACGGCTGGGGGGGTTTGGGGTCCCTCCGCCCCCCCCCATGAGGAGATATTGGGGTACCCCATGTGGTTGATAGTAGGGTCCCCCACCCAGAGATATTGGGGTCCCCCATGGTCCCCTATAATGAGATAATTGGGGTCCCCCACGTACCCCCACCCAGAGATATTGGGGTCCCCCATGGTCCCCTATAATGAGATATTGGGGTCCCCCCTGTGCCCCTACCCAGAGATATTGGGGTCCCCACATACCCCCACCCTGAGGTATTGGGGTCCCCCATGGTCCCCTATAATGAGATACTGGGGTCCCCCCATGAAGCTGATATTGGGGTCCCCCATGTGCCCCTACCCAGAGATATTGGGGTCCCCCATGGTCCCCCTATAATGAGATATTGGGGTCCCCCCCTGTGCCCCTACCCAGAGATATTGGGGTCCCCACATACCCCCCACCCTGAGGTATTGGGGTCCCCCATGGTCCCCTATAATGAGATATTGGGGTCCCCCCTGTGCCCCTACCCAGAGATATTGGGGTCCCCACATACCCCCCACCCTGAGGTATTGGGGTCCCCCCATGGTCCCCTATAATGAGATACTGGGGTCCCCCATGAAGCTGATATTGGGGTCCCCCATGTGCCCCTACCCAGAGATATTGGGGTCCCCACATACCCCCCACCCTGAGGTATTGGGGTCCCCCATGGTCCCCATAATGAGATATAGGGGTCCCTCGTGGCCCCCTATAATGAGATATTGGGGTCCCCCATGGTCCCCATATCCAGAGATATTGGGGTCCCTCATGGCCCCCTATAATGAGATATTGGGGTCCCCCATGTGCCCCTACCCAGAGATATTGGGGTCCCCACATACCCCCACCCAGAGATATTGGGGTCCCTTGTGGCCCCCTATAATGAGGTATTGGGGTCCCTCATGGTCCCCATAATGAGATATTGGGGTCCCTCGTGGCCCCCTATAATGAGGTATTGGGGTCCCTCATGGTCCCCCTACCAGGGATATTGGGGTCCCCATGTCCCCCATAAAAGAGATACTGGGGTCCCCCCACGGTCTCCACGGCAGAGATATTGGGGTCCCCATATAAGGCGATATTGGGGTCCCCCATGGTCCGTCCCCCCCCCAGGGATATTGGGGATCCCCCCTCCTTTTCCCCCCCCCCTCCTTTCCCATTCAAGCTGGTTTGAGGGGGTCTCCCTAAAACCTGGTTGTTTGCGACGCTTTTTGGGGTCCCCCCCAACCCCAACCGGTGGGGATGGATTTTGGGGGACCCCCCCTTGACCCCCCAACACCTCAATCTCCCCCTCAGCCCCCCCCAGCCCCCCTTTTTCCCCCCCCAAATCCTCCCCCCCCTTCCTTTCCCATTCAAGCTGGTTTGAGGGGTCTCCCCAAAACCTGGTGGTTCGCGAAGCTTTTTGGGGTCCCCCCCAACCCCAACCGGTGGGAACGGATTTTGGGGACCCCCCCTTGACCCCCCAACCCCTGTTCCCCCCCTCAGACCCCCCCAGACCCCCTTTTTCCCCCCCAAATCCTCCCCCCCCTTCCTTTCCCATTCAAGCTGGTTTGAGGGGTCTCCCTAAAACCTGGTTGTTTGCGACGCTTTTTGGGGTCCCCCCCCAACCCCAACCGGTGGGGTCGGATTTTGGGACCCCCCCTTGACCCCCCAACCCCTCAGTCTCCCCCTCAGCCCCCCCAGCCCCCCTTTTTCCTCCCCCCCAAATCCTCCCCCCCCTCCTTTCCCATTCAAGCTGGTTTGAGGGGTCTCCCCAAAACCTGGTGGTTCGCGAAGCTTTTTGGGGTCCCCCCCAACCCCAACCGGTGGGAACGGATTTTGGGGACCCCCCCTTGACCCCCCCAACCCCTGTTCCCCCCCTCAGCCCCCCCCCAGCCCCCCTTTTCCCCCCCCAAATCCTCCCCCCCCTTCCTTTCCCATTACAAGCTGGTTTGAGGGGTCCCCTCAAAACCTGGTTGTTCGCGACGCTTTTTGGGGTCCCCCCCAACCCCAACCGGTGGGGACGGATTTTGGGGACCCCCCCTTGACCCCCCAACCCCTCAGTCTCCCCCTCAGGCCCCCCCCAGCCCCCCTTTTTCCTCCCCAAATCCATGTCCCCCCCTTCCTTTCCCATTCAAGCTGGTTTGAGGGGTCTCCCCAAAACCTGGTTGTTCGCGACGCTTTTTGGGGTCCCCCCCAACCCCAACCGGTGGAGACGGATTTTGGGGACCCCCCCCCTGTCCCCCCCCCCCCCCAAACCTGCGCATTCGAGGTGGGTTCGAGGCTGCACAAGCGGTTTCCGAAGCCCTCGGCCGAGAGGCAGAGCTTGAGCTGCTCCTTGAGCAGCGTCGTCGTGCACTGAAGCACCACCTCGTCCTCCTGGGGGGGCAAAAAGGGGGGTACAGAGGGAGGGGGGGGCTTCAACTACCCCCCCTGTACCCCTCTGGCCCCCCCGCACCCCCAAAACAGGCTGGAAGCCCCCCAAAATGAGCCACCACCCCCCCAGCATCTCCTCCTGCATCCCTAAATGGGACCCTCAGCAGCGATTTGGGGTGCTGGGGGGGCAAAAAAGGGGGGGGTAAAAATGTGGGGTAGAAAGGGGGGGGCTTCATCAAGCCCCCCTGTACCCCTATGGCCCCCCCCGGACCCCCAAAACAGGCTGGGAGCCCCCCAAAATGAGCCCCCCCCAGCATCTCCTGCATCCCCCAAATGGGACCCTCAGCACCCATTTGGGGTCCTGGGGGGGCAAAAAGGGGGGGGGTAAAAATGAGGGGTAGAAAGGGGGGGGCTTCAACAAGCCCCCCTGTACCCCTCTGGGCCCCCCCGCACCCCCAAAACAGGCTGGGACCCCCCCCAAAATGAGCCCCCCCCCAGCATCTCCTCCTGCATCCCCAAATGGGACCCTCAGAAGCGATTTGGGGTCCTGTGGGGGCAAAAAGGGGGGAAAAGGGGGGGGGGGTAAAAATGAGGGGCAGAAGGGGGGGGCTTCAACCAAGCCCCCCTGTACCCCTCTGACCCCCCCCGCACCCCTAAAATAGGCTGGGAGCCCCCCAAAATGAGCCACCACCCCCCCCCAGCATCTCCTCCTGCATCCCCAAGTGGGACTCTCAGCACCGATTTGGGGTCCTGGGGGGGGCAAAAAGGGGGGGTAAAAATGAGGGGTAGAAAGGGGGGGGTTCAACAAGCCCCCCTGTACCCCCTCTGAGCCCCCCCGCACCCCCAAAACAGGCTGGGACCCCCCCCAAAATGAACCACCCCCCAGCATCTCCTGCATCCCCAAATGGGACCCTCAGCAGCGATTTGGGGTGCTGGGGGGGCAAAAAGGGGGGGTAAAAATGAGGGGTAGAAAGGGGGGGCTTCAACAAGCCCCCCTGTACCCCTCTGAGCCCCCCCACACCCCCAAAACAGGCTGGGAGCCCCCCCAAAATGAACCACCCCCAGCATCTCCTGCATCCCCAAATGGGACCCTCAGCAGCGATTTGGGGTCCGGGGGGGGCAAAAAAGGGGGGGGTAAAAATGAGGGGGTAGAAAGGGGGGGGCTTCAACAAGCCCCCCTGTATCCCTCTGAGCCCCCCTGAACCCCCAAAATAGGCTGGGAGCCCCCCAAAATGAGCCCCCCCCAGCATCTCCTGCATCCCCAAATGGGACCCTCAGCACCCATTTGGGGTTCTGGGGGGGCAAAAAGGGGGGGTAAAAATGAGGGGGTAGAAAGGGGGGGGCTTCAACAAGCCCCCCCCTGTACCCCTCTGACCCCCCCGCACCCCTAAAATAGGCTGGGAGCCCCCCAAAATGAGCCACCCCCCAGCATCTCCCCCTCCTTGTCCCCATAAGGAGCTTGGGGGGGGGCAATAAGGGGGGGGGGCAATAAGGGGGGGGGCAATAAGGGGGGGGGCAATAAGGGGGGGGGGTGACCTTAATGCCCCCCCCCTCCCCCTCCTCCTCCTCCCTGCCCCCCCCCCCCAGCTGCTCCCATCACTCAATTTTTGGGGGGGGGGGGGGGGGCAGATTCCACCCCTCGAGCCTCAAATTCCCGGGGGGGGGAGGGGAGGGGGGGGGCAAATTCTGCTGAGCTCAGCATTTCCCACCCCCCCCCCCCCAAGGGCACGTCCTTGCCCCCCCCCTTAGTTTTTTTTTTGGGGGGGGGGGTGGGATATAAAACCCCCTCCCCCCCCCCCCCAGTTTGGGGGTTCAAACACCACCCCCCCCACACCCCCCCCTTTGGGGCTCCCCAGTTGAGGTTTTGAGGCCAAACTGGGAGGAACTGGGACGCGCTGGGGTGGAACTGGGGCACCCCCCCCCCCCCCTCCTCCCCTCCCCCCCCCCCAAAGGATTCGGTTTCGCCCCCCCCCCCCCCCCAGCAGCTGCTCCCCCCTCCCCCCCCCCCAGTTACTATATTGGGGAGTGAAGGGACAGGTGGGGGGGGGCATTCCAGTGCCTCCCAGTGCTCCCAGTTCAGGCTGGACCCCCCATAAACAGCCCCCCCCAGTGCTCCCAGTTCAGGCTGGACCCCCCCCAAACAGCCCTCCCAGTGCTCCCAGTTCAGGATGGACCCCCATAAACAGCCCCCCCAGTACTCCCAGTTTAGGCTAGACCCCCCCAAACAGCCCTCCCAGTGCCTCCCAGTACTCCCAGTTCAGGATGGACCCCCATAAACAGCCCCCCCAGTGCTCCCAGTTCAGGCTGGACCCCCATAAACAGCCCCCCCAGTGCTCCCAGTTCAGGCTGGACCCCCATAAACAGCCCCCCCAGTGCTCCCAGTTCAGGCTGGACCCCCATAAACAGCCCCCCCCAGTGCTCCCAGTTCAGGCTGGACCCCCATAAACAGCCCCCCCAGTGCTCCCAGTTCAGGATGGACCCCCCCAAACAGCCCTTCCAGTGCCTCCCAGTGCTCCCAGTTCAGGATGGACCCCCCATAAACAGCCCCCCCAGTGCTCCCAGTTCAAGATAGACCCCCATGAACAGCCCCCCCAGTACTCCCAGTTCAGGCTAGACCCCCCACCCCCCAGACAGCCCTCCCAGTGCCTCCCAGTGCTCCCAGTTCAGGCTAGACCCCCCCCAAACAGCCCTCCCAGTGCCTCCCAGTGCTCCCAGTTCAGGCTGGACCCCCCATAAACAGCCCCCCCAGTGCTCCCAGTTCAGGCTAGACCCCCCCAGACACCCCTCCCAGTGCTCCCAGTTCAGGCCGGACCAGTTTCCCCAGCATCCCCAGTCCCGTCTCCCCAATATCTCCCAGTTCCTGTGCCCCCAGTATCCCCTCCCAGTGCTCCCAGTATCCCCAGTAACCCCCACTCACCGTCCGCAGGAACTGGACATCGTCCTCGCCGTCGCCCTCGGCCATGACTGGGAGCGCTGGGACCCCTTACTGGGGGGCACTGGGACCCCTTACTGGGGGGCACTGGGACCCTTTACTGGGGGGCACTGGGCACCAGTGGGTACCAGTTACTGGGGGGCACTGGGCACCAGTAGATACTGGCTACTGGGGGGCACTGGGACCCCTTACTGGGGGTAACTGGGACCCCTTACTGGGGGTAACTGGGGGGTCCAGCTCCCAGGGGGGGTCCCAGTACTGGTCGGGGGTTCCCAGTTCCAACTGGGAGGGGATCCCAGTCCCCAGTGGAGGGGTCCCAGAGGTCCCAGTACGAACTGGGGGGGGGTCCCAGTCCTAACTGGGAGAGAGCTTGTTGGTCCCAGTCCTAACTGGGGTGTCCCAGTCCCCAATGGGGGGAGTCTCAGTCCTGACTGGGGGAGTCGTGGGGGTCCCAGTCCCCAACTGGGAGGGTCCCAGTATGGGGGGGGGGTTCCCATTCTCAACTATGGGGATTGTGGGGTCCCAGTCCCCAACTGGGGAGGGTCCCAGTATGGGGGGGGGGGTGTTCCCAGTCCCCAGAGGGGGGTTCCCAGTCCTAACTGGGGGAGTCGTGGGGGTCCCAGTCCCCAACTGGGAGGGTCCCAGTATGGGGGGGGGGGTTCCCAGTCCCCAGAGGGGGGGGTCCCAGTCCTAACTGGGGGGGTCGTGGGGGTCCCAGTCCCCAATGGGGGGGGGCCATGGGGGTCCCAGTTCTAACTGGGGGAGGGGGGGGTCCCGTTACCGGTATTGGGGGTCCCGGGGGGGTCCCCGTTGTCGCCGCCGCCTCTGCTCGTGTCCTGCTGCCCCCCCCCAGCACCTCCCGGAGCCTCAGACCCCGCCCCCCCCCCACTTAAAAAGGGGGGGGAGGGGGGAGGAGCATCGACTCCACCCCCCCCAACCCCCCCCCCCATAATTTCGGGTCCCCCATGGGGGGGGCAGTGAGGCACCAAATGGGGATTTGGGACCCCCCCAAATCAAAAAGGGGGGAGAGGACCCTCTTGGGACACCCCCAAATCAAAGTTGGGGGTGGGGGGACCATCTTGGGACCCCCCCCAAATCAAAGAGGAGGGGGAGGATCCTCTTGGGACACCCCCCAAATCAAAGAGGGGGGGAAGGACCCTCTTGGGACCCCCCCAAAACAAAGAGGAGGGGAGGATCCTCTTGGGGACCCCCCCCAAATCAAAGGGGGGGAGGGGAGGACCCTCTTGGGACCCCCCCCAAATCAAAGAGGGGGAGGGGAGGACCCTCTTGGGACCCCCCCCAAATCAAAGAGGGGGAGAAGGACCCTCTTGGGACCCCCCCCAAATCAAAGTTGGGGGTGGGGGGACCCCCTTGGGACCCCCCCCAAATCAAAGGGGCGGCACCCACAAAGGTGCACGTGGGTCTTTTTGGGGGGGGTGGCAATTGGGGGGGGGCTCCTAGCTCCCCCCTGACCTTAATTAACTCAGGAGCGCTAATTAGGGCGAGGGGAGGAGATCAGGGAATTGGGGGGGGGGGGGGGGGGGGTAGGTCTTTAAACCAATCTGGGAGCCCCAAAATCCACCCTGGTACCCCCCCCAAACTCCCCCCTGGGGACCCCAAAACCCCTTCTAGGACCCCCAAGATCCCCCTAACCCCCCCGGGACACCCCCTTAGAGCCCTCTGGGACCCTTCTAGGACCCCCAAGAACCCTCTAACCCCCCCGGGACCCCCCTTAGAGCCCTCTGGGACCCTTCTAGGACCCCCAAGAACCCTCTAGACCCCCTGGACCCCCCTTAGAGCCCTCTAGGACCCCTCTAGGACCCCAAGAACCCTCTAACCCCCCCCGGGACCCCCCTTAGAGCCCTCTAGGACCCTTCTAGGAGCCCCAAGAATCCTCTAGACCCCCTGGGACCCCCCTTAGAGCCCTCTAGGACCCTTCTAGGACGCCCAAGAACCCTCTAGCCCCCCCGGGACCCCCCTTAGAGCCCTCTAGGACCCTTCTAGGACGCCCAAGAACCCTCTAGCCCCCCCAGGACC
>NW_027206715.1:647402-668961 GCF_032191515.1 Phaenicophaeus curvirostris
CAGTTTCCCCAGCATCCCCAGTCCCGTCTCCCCAATATCTCCCAGTTCCTGTGCCCCCAGTATCCCCTCCCAGTGCTCCCAGTATCCCCAGTAACCCCCACTCACCGTCCGCAGGAACTGGACATCGTCCTCGCCGTCGCCCTCGGCCATGACTGGGAGCGCTGGGACCCCTTACTGGGGGGTACTGGGACCCTTTACTGGGGGGCACTGGGACCCCTTACTGGGGGGCACTGGGCACCAGTGGGTACCGGTTACTGGGGGGCACTGGGACCCCTTACTGGAGGGGCACTGGCTACTGGGGGGCACTGGGACCCCTTACTGGGGGTAACTGGGACCCCTTACTGGGGGTAACTGGGGGGTCCAGCTCCCAGGGGGGTCCCAGTACTGGTCGGGGGTTCCCAGTTCCAACTGGGAGGGGATCCCAGTCCCCAGTGGAGGGGTCC
The DNA here is from genome assembly GCF_032191515.1 of Phaenicophaeus curvirostris. NCBI lineage: Eukaryota > Metazoa > Chordata > Aves > Cuculiformes > Cuculidae > Phaenicophaeus > Phaenicophaeus curvirostris. Next base: position 647,846 of record NW_027206715.1, read on the forward strand.
CAGAGGTCCCAGTACGAACTGGGGGGGGGTCCCAGTCCTAACTGGGGGGGGTCCCAGTCCTAACTGGGAGAGGGCTTGTTGGTCCCAGTCCTAACTGGGGTGTCCCAGTCCCCAATGGGGGGAGTCTCAGTCCTAACTGGGGGAGTCGTGGGGGTCCCAGTCCCCAACTGGGGAGGTCCCAGTATGGGGGGGGGTGTTCCCAGTCCCCAGAGGGGGGGTCCCAGTCCCAACTGGGAGAGTCGTGGGGGTCCCAGTCCCCAACTGGGGGGGTCCCAGTATGGGGGGGGGGTGTTCCCAGTCCCCAATGGGGGGAGTCTCAGTCCTAACTGGGGGAGTCGTGGGGGTCCCAGTCCCCAACTGGGAGGGTCCCAGTATGGGGGGGGGGGGTTCCCAGTCCCCAGAGGGGGGGTCCCAGTCCTAACTGGGGGGGTCGTGGGGGTCCCAGTCCCCAATGGGGGGGGGCCATGGGGGTCCCAGTTCTAACTGGGGGGGGGGGGGGGTCCCGTTACCGGTATTGGGGGTCCCGGGGGGGTCCCCGTTGTCGCCGCCGCCTCTGCTCGTGTCCTGCTGCCCCCCCCCCAGCACCTCCCGGAGCCTCAGACCCCGCCCCCCCCCACTTAAAAAGGGGGGGGAGGGGGGAGGAGCATCGACTCCACCCCCCCCAACCCCCCCCCCCCATAATTTGGGGTCCCCCATGGGGGGGGCAGTGAGGCACCAAATGGGGATTTGGGACCCCCCCAAATCAAAAAGGGGGGAGAGGACCCTCTTGGGACACCCCCAAATCAAAGTTGGGGGTGGGGGGACCATCTTGGGACCCCCCCCAAATCAAAGAGGAGGGGGAGGATCCTCTTGGGACACCCCCCAAATCAAAGAGGGGGGGAAGGACCCTCTTGGGACCCCCCCAAAACAAAGAGGAGGGGAGGATCCTCTTGGGGACCCCCCCCCAAATCAATGGGGGGGAGGGGAGGACCCTCTTGGGACCCCCCCCAAATCAAAGAGGGGGGGAAGGACCCTCTTGGGACCCCCCCAAAACAAAGAGGAGGGGAGGATCCTCTTGGGGACCCCCCCCAAATCAAAGGGGGGGAGGGAAGGACCCTCTTGGGACCCCCCCCCAAATCAAAGAGGGGGAGAAGGACCCTCTTGGGACCCCCCCCCAAATCAAAGTTGGGGGTGGGGGGACCCCCTTGGGACCCCCCCAAATCAAAGGGGGGGCACCCACAAAGGTGCACGTGGGTCTTTTTGGGGGGGGTGGCAATTGGGGGGGGCTCCTAGCTCCCCCCTGACCTTAATTAACTCAGGAGCGCTAATTAGGGCGAGGGGAGGAGATCAGGGAATTGGGGGGGGGGGGGTAGGTCTTTAAACCAATCTGGGAGCCCCAAAATCCACGCTGGTACCCCCCCAAACTCCCCCCTGGGGACCCCAAAACCCCTTCTAGGACCCCCAAGATCCCCCTAACCCCCCCGGGACCCCCCTTAGAGCCCTCTAGGACCCTTCTAGGACCCCCAAGAACCCTCTAACCCCCCCGGGACCCCCCTTAGAGCCCTCTAGGACCCCCAAGAACCCTCTAACCCCCCTGGGACCCCCCTTAGAGCCCTCTGGGACCCTTCTAGGAACCCCAAGAACCCTCTAGACCCCCTGGACCCCCCTTAGAGCCCTCTAGGACCCTTCTAGGACCACCAAGAACCCTCTAACCCCCCCAGGACCCCCCTTAGAGCCCTCTAGGACCCTTCTAGGACCCCCAAGAACTCTCTAACCCCCCCGGGACCCCCCTTAGAGCCCTCTAGGACCCTTCTAGGAGCCCCAAGATCCCTCTAACCCCCCTGGGACCCCCCTTAGAGCCCTCTAGGACCTTTCTAGGACCCCCAAGAACCCTCTAGACCCCCCTAGAACCCCCTTAGAGCCCTCTAGGACCCTTCTAGGACCACCAAGAACCCTCTAACCCCCCTGGGACCCCCCTTAGAGCCCTCTAGGACCCTTCTAGGACCCCCAAGAACCCTCTAGACCCCCCCGGGACCCCCCTTAGAGCCCTCTAGGACCCTTCTAGGACCCCCAAGAACCCTCTAGCCCCCCCGGGACCCCCCTTAGAGCCCTCTAGGACCCTTCTAGGACCCCCAAGAACCCTCTAGACCCCCCCGGGACCCCCCTTAGAGCCCTCTAGGACCCTTCTAGGACCCCCAAGAACCCTCTAGCCCCCCCGGGACCCCCCTTAGAGCCCTCTAGGACCCTTCTAGGACCCCCAAGAACCCTCTAGACCCCCCCCCGAAACCACTTTAGGGCCTTCTAGGACCCCCAAGGAGCCCTCTAGAGCCCCCTGGGACGAGGGGGCGTGGCCATATAAGGAATGGGCGTGGTCATATAAGGAGGGGACGTGGCCATATAAGGAGGGGGCGTGGCCGTATAAGGAGGGGCGTGGCCAATGCGCAGCGCGTGCTCTCCGGGAAGGGGGCGTGGCCTTATACGAGGGGCGTGGCCTGGGCTGAGGGGGCGTGGCCTCTCCGCCCGCAGCCAATGAGGCGCCGGAGCGGACCGCGTTGGGGACTGGACGGCGGGGGGAGGGGCCTCGCGGCGAGGAGCGGCGGCAGCGGCGGAGGATGAAGTGGGGGAGGGGGGGGGAGGATTCTGGGGGGGCTGGGGGACCCCTGAGGGGGGGGGAGAAGGATTCTGGGGGGCTGGGGGATATCTGAGTGGGGGAGAGAAGGATTCGGGGGGTCTGAGGGATCCCTGGGGAGGGGGGAGAAGGATTCGAGGGGACCCCTGGGGGGGGGAGAAGGATTCTGGGGGGCTGGGGGGAAGGATTCTGGGGGACCACTGGGGGGGGTTTGAAGGATTCTGGGGGTGGAGGGAAGGATTCTGGGGGGCTGAGGGACCCCTGGGTGGGGGGAGGGATGCTGGGTGATCCCTGAGGTGGGGGAGAAGGATTCTGGGGGGGGCTCAGGGAGCCCGGGGAGGGGGTGTGGAAGGATTCTGGGGGGCTGGGGGATTCCTGGGGGGGGGGGAGAAGGATTCTGGGGGGCTGGGGGTGGGGGGAAAGATTCTGGGGGACCCCTGGGGGGGAAAGAAGGATTCTGGGGGGCTGGGGGATCCCTGAGTGGGGGGGAGAAGGATTCTGGGGGGCTGGGGGATCCCTGGGGGGGGGGAGAAGGATTCTGGGGGGCTGGGGGATCTAAGGGGGGGGGAAGGATTCTGGGGGGCTGGGGGATCTAAGGGGGGGGGAAGGATTCTGGGGGGCTGGGGGATCTAAGGCGGGGGGGGCTGAAGGATTCTGGGGGGCTGGGGGTGGAGGGATCCCTGAGTGGGGAGGAGAAGGATTCTGGGGGGCTGGGGGTGGGGGGAAGGATACTGGGGGGCTGGGGGATCCCTGGGGAGAGGGGGGGAAGGGTTCTGGGGGGGTGGGGGATCCCTGAGGGGGGAGGAGAAGGATTCTGGGGGGCTGGGGGATCCCTGGGGAGGGGGGAGAACGATTCTGGGGGATCCCTGGGTGGGGAGGGGGAGGATTCTGGGGGATCTCTGGGGGTGGGGGAAAGGATTCTGGGGGGCTGGGGGAGCCCGGGGAGGAGGTGTGGAAGGATTCTGGGGGATCCCACCACGCGATCCCCGCCGGGCTCCTCCTCCCCGCAGGCTCAACGTCGATGGGCTCCTCGTCTACTTCCCCTACGACTACATCTACCCCGAGCAGTTCTCCTACATGCTGGAGCTCAAGCGCACGCTGGACGCCAAGGTGGGGCCGGAGGGATCCGCAGGGATCCGGGGGGGGGGCTGGGATCCCGGGATCCACCCCCCCAGGGCCCCCCGTGGGCTGATGGCGCCGCTCCCGACAGGGCCACGGGGTCCTGGAGATGCCGTCCGGGACCGGGAAGACGGTGTCGCTGCTCTCGCTCATCGTCGCCTACCAGCGCGTGAGTCCCGGATCCCGGCCCCGAGGATCCCACCCCAGCAGATCCCGGCCCCGAGGATCCCAGCCCTGAGGATCCCGGTGGATCCCAGGGTCGTTTCTCCACAGGCTCGGCCGCTGGACGTCACCAAATTGATCTACTGCTCCCGGACGGTGCCGGAGATCGAGAAGGTGAGCGGAGAGCGATGCAATCGGATGCTCCGGGAGGGAGATCCCCATGGAATCGACCCCAGGGGAGGGAGATCCCCATGGAATCAACCCCAGGGGGCGTCCCGGGAGGGAGATCCCGATGGAATCGACCCCAGGGGAGGGAGATCCCCATGGAATCGACCCCAGGGGAGGGAGATCCCGATACAATCGACCCCAGGGGACACCCTGGGAGGGAGATCCCAGTGGAATCAGATGCTCTGGGAGGGAGATCCTGATGGAATCGACCCCAGGGGACACCCTGGGAGGGAGATCCTGGTGGAATCAGATGCTCTGGGAGGGAGATCCCGATACAATCGACCCCAGGGGACACCCTGGGAGGGAGATCCCAGTGGAATCAGATGCTCTGGGAGGGAGATCCTGATGGAATCAACCCCAGGGGGCGTCCCGGGAGGGAGATCCCGATGGAATCGACCCTAGGGGAGGGAGATCCCGATGGGCTCGAGGTTTTTCCGCCTCGGCAGGTGGTCGAGGAGCTGCGGAAGCTGCTGGATTTCTACGAGCAGGAGCTGGGGGAGAAGGTTCCGTTCCTGGGGCTGGCGCTGAGCTCCAGGAGGAACCTCTGCGTGCACCCCGAGGTGGGTTTTTCGGGGAGGGGGGGGGGGATCCCTGGGATCGGGGGGGGCGGATCCCGGGGTGACGTGGGGCTCGGCGCAGGTGTCGGCGCTTCGCTTCGGGAAGGAGGTGGACGGGCGATGCCTCAGCCTGACGGCCTCGTACGTGCGGGCCCAGCACCAGCGCGACCCCAGCGTCCCCACCTGCCGCTTCTACCAGGTCAGCGACCCCCTCGAGCCCCCCTCGAGCCCCACGGGCACCCCCTCCTTCCCCCTAGGACACCCCCTTATTCCCAGGGGTCCCCCTCATCCCCTTATTCCCAGGGATCCTCCTGGTCCCCCCCTCTGGGGTCCCCACCACATCCCACCGGGCACCCAGGGGTCCCCCCAATCCCCTTATTCCCAGGGGTCCCCCCCTCTGGGGTCCCCACCAGACCCCACCAGGCACCCAGGGGCCCCACCAATCCCCTTATTCCCAGGGGGATCCCCCCGATCCCCTCATTCCTGGGATCCCACTGATCCCTGCGGGCTCTGGGGTCCCCACCAGTCCCCACCAGGCACCCAGGGGTCCCCCCAATCCCCTTATTCCCAGGGGGATCCCCTGATCCCCGCTCTGGGATTCCCACCAGACCCCACCGGGCACCCAGGCGTCCCCCCAATCCCCTCATTCCCAGGGGGATCCCCTGATCCCCGCTCTGGGATTCCCACCAGACCCCACCGGGCACCCAGGCGTCCCCCGATCCCCTCATTCCCAGGATCCCACTGATCCCCGCGGGCTCTGGGGTCCCCACCAGACCCCACCAGGCACCCAGGGGTCCCCCGATCCCCTTATTCCCAGGGGGATCCCCCCGATCCCCTCATTCCTGGGATCCCACTGATCCCTGCGGGCTCTGGGGTCCCCACCAGACCCCACCAGGCACCCAGGGGTCCCCCCTATCCCCTTATTCCCAGGGGGATCCCCTGATCCATGCTCTGGGGTCCCCACCAGACCCCACCGGGCACCCAGGGGTCCCCCGATCCCCTTATTCCCAGGGGGATCCCCCCGATCCCCTCATTCCTGGGATCCCACTGATCCCTGCGGGCTCTGGGGGTCCCCACCAGACCCCACCAGGCACCCAGGGGTCCCCCCTATCCCCTTATTCCCAGGGGGATCCCCTGATCCCTGCTCTGGGGTCCCCACCAGACCCCACCGGGCACCCAGGGGTCCCCCCCGATCCCCGTCTCCCCTCGCTTCCTGATCCCGGGGATCCGTCGGGCTCTCCCCTCGCAGGATTTCGACACCCACGGGCGCGAGGAGCCGCTCCCCTACGGCGTCTACAACCTCGACGACCTCAAAGCCTTCGGGCGCCGCAAGGGCTGGTGCCCCTACTTCCTCGCTCGCTACTCGGTACCGGGAGAGGGATCCGGGATGGGATCTGGGATCCGCTGGTGCCCTCCCGGGGGCCGATTCCGAGGGGCTGGGGGCTGTCCCTGCAGATCCTGCACGCCAACGTGGTGGTTTACAGCTACCACTACCTGCTGGACCCCAAAATCGCCGACCTCGTCTCCAAGGAGCTCGCCCGCAAAGCCGTCGTCGTCTTCGACGAGGCCCACAACATCGGTCAGAGGCTCCCCCGGGGCTCCCGGAGACCGGGATCTCGTTAGCCTCTCATCCCACCATCCCGAGACCCCGTTACCCTGTGACCCCCTGATCCCATTATCCCTTGATTCCGTTATCCCATTATCCTGTCATCCCATAATCCGGAGACCCCATTACCCCATAATCCCAATACCTCATGATCCCGACACCCCATTACCCCATGATTCCATGATCCAGACATCCCGTGATCCCATGATCCTGAGACCCCCGTTACCTCAGGATCCCAACACCCCATTACCCCATGATCCCATGATCCCGACACCCCATTATCCCATGATTCCATGATCCTGAGACCCCCGTTACCCCAGGATCCCAACACCCCATTACCCCATGATCCCGACACCCCATTATCCCATGATCCTGAGACCCCTGTTACCCCAGGATCCCAACACCCCATGATCCCAGGATCCTGATACCCTGTTATCCCATGATCCCATGATCCAGACATCCCGTGATCCCATGATCCCAACACCCCATTATCCCATGATCTCAGGATCCCAACACCCCATGATCCCAGGATCCTGACACCGCATTATCCCATGATTCCATGATCCTGAGACCCCCATTACCCCAGGATCCCAGGATGCCAACACCCCATGATCCCAGGATCCTGATACCCTGTTATCCCATGATTCCATGATCCCAACACCCCATTATCCCATGATTCCATGATCCTGAGACCCCCGTTACCCCAGGATCCCAATACCCTGTGATCCCATGATCCCAACACCCCATTATCCCATGATCCCATGATCCCAACACCTCATTATCCCATGATCCCAGGATCCCAACACCCCATGATCACAGGATCCTGTTATCCTGTGATCCCATGATCCCGACACCCCATTATCCCATGATTCCATGATCCTGAGACCCCCGTTACCCCAGGATCCCGATACCCCATGATCCCAGGATCCTGATACCCCATTATCCCATGATTCCATGATGCTGAGACCCCCGTTACCCCATGATCCCAGGATCCCGATACCCTGTTATCCCATGATCCCATGATCCCGAGCCCCGTTATTCCGCGATCCCATCGTTCCCGCCATCCCGACCCCCCGTTATCCCTCGGTCCCTCTCAGACACCGTCTGCATCGACTCCATGGGCGTCACCATCACGCGCCGGACGCTCGATCGCTGCCAGAACAACCTGGCCACGCTCCAGAGCACCATCCAGAGGTGGGAGCAACTGGGAGCAACTGGGAACGGGGCTCCGGGAGCCCTGGGGGCACTGGGAGCACTGGGAGGCCTGGGAATGGAGCCCTGGTGGCACTGGGAGGCCTGGTGGCACTGGGAGCACTGGGAACGGAGCCCTGGGGGCACTGGGAGGCCTGGGAATGGAGCCCTGGGGACACTGGTGGCACTGGGAGCACTGGGAACGGGGCACTGGGAGCACTGGGAGCCCTGGGAATGGAGCCCTGGGGGCACTGGGAGCCCTTGGGGCACTGGGGGCACTGGGAGCCCTGGGAACAGAGCCCTGGTGGCACTGGGAGGCCTGGGAAAGGAGCCCTGGTGGCACTGGGAGGCCTGGTGGCACTGGGAGGCCTGGTGGCACTGGGAGCACTGGGAATGGAGCCCTGGGGGCACTGGGAGGCCTGGTGGCACATGGAGCACTGGGGGCACTGGGAGCCCTGGGAACGGAGCCCTGGGGACACTGATGGCACTGGGAGCCCTGGGAAAGGAGCCCTGGTGGCACTGGGAGGCCTGGGGGCACTGGGAGGCCTGGGGGCACTGGGAGCTCTGGGAACGGGGCCCTGGTGGCACTGGGAGCTCTGGGAACGGGGCCCTGGTGGCACTGGGAGGCCTGGGAATGGAGCTCTGGGGGCACTGGGAGGCCTGGTGGCACATGGAGCACTGGGGGCACTGGGAGCACTGGGAATGGAGCCCTGGGGACACTGGTGGCACTGGGAGCACTGGGAACGGGGCACTGGGAGCACTGGGAGCCCTGGGAATGGAGCCCTGATGGCACTGGGAATGGAGCCTTGGGGGCACTGGGAGGCCTGGTGGCACAGGGAGCCCTGGGGGCACTGGGAGCACTGGGAGCCCTGGGAACGTGGCACTGGGAGCCCTGGGAGCACTGGGAGCCGTGTCCCCGCAGGCTGAAGGAGACGGACGCCCAGCGGCTGCGGGACGAGTACCAGCAGCTGCTCCAGGGGCTGCGCCAGGCGGGGGCCGCGAGGGACACCGACCTCTACCTCGCCAACCCCGTCCTGCCCGACGCCGTCCTGCAAGGTAGGGGGGTCACTGAGCCCTTTTGGGGGGCCACCAGCCCTTTCTGGGGGGCCACCAGCCTTCTGGGGGAGCCCTGAGCCCTTTTTGGGGGACCATCAGCCCGTTTTGGGGGGCCACAAGCCCTCTGGGGCAGCCCTGAGCCCTTTCTGGGGGGCCACCAGCCCTCTAGGGGAGCCCTGAGCCCTTTTTAGGGGGGCATCAGCCCTTTTTGGGGGGTCCTGAGCCCTTTTGGAGTGCCCACAAGCCCTCTTGGGGAGCCCTGAGCCCATTCTGGGGGGCCACCAGCCCTTTTTGGGGGGGCATCAGCCCTTTTTGGGGGGGCCCTAAGCCCTTTGAGGGGGTCCTGAGATGAGCATGGGGGGGCCCTGAGCCTTTTGAGGTGTGTGGCGGGGGGTGGGCTGAGCCCTTCTGGGTCTTTGTGGGGTCCCTGCTTGGGGTGGTTTTGGGGTCCCTGAGGGGTTTTGGGGTCCCTGGGTGGGTTTTAGGGTCCCTGTGCCCCCCTGTTTCCCCGGGGAGGGGTATTTTGGGGCCCCCCGACTCTTTTTTCCCCCCTAGAGGCCGTTCCCTGGGTGGGTTTTGGGGTCCCTGGGTGGGTTTTGGGGTCCCTGTGCCCACCCCCTTTCCCCGGGGAGGGGCATTTTGGGGCCCCCCCGACTCTTTTTTCCCCCCTAGAGGCCGTTCCCTGGGTGGCTTTTAGGGTCTGTGGGTGGGTTTTGGGGTCCCTGTGCCCCCCACTTTCCCCAGGGAGGGGTATTTTGGGGCCCCCCCGACTCTTTTTTCCCCTCTAGAGGCTGTTCCCTGAGGGCTTTTAGGGTCTGTGGGTGGGTTTTGGGGTCCCTGTGTCCCCCCCTTTCCCCGGGGAGGGGTATTTTGGGGCCCCCCAACTTTTTTTTCCCCCCCAGAGGCTGTTCCCTGGGTGGGTTTTAGGATTCCTGGGTGGGTTTTGGGGTCCCTGGGTGGGTTTTGGGGTCCCTGTGCCCACCCCCTTTCCCCGGGGAGGGGCATTTTGGGGCCCCCCCGACTCTTTTTTCCCCCCTAGAGGCCGTTCCCTGGGTGGCTTTTAGGGTCTGTGGGTGGGTTTTGGGGTCCCTGTGCCCCCCACTTTCCCCAGGGAGGGGTATTTTGGGGCCCCCCCGACTCTTTTTTCCCCTCTAGAGGCTGTTCCCTGAGGGCTTTTAGGGTCCCTGGGTGGGTTTTGGGGTCCCTGTGTCCCCCCCTTTCCCCGGGGAGGGGTATTTTGGGGCCCCCCAACTTTTTTTTCCCCCCCAGAGGCTGTTCCCTGGGTGGGTTTTAGGATTCCTGGGTGGGTTTTGGGGTCCCTGGGTGGGATTTGGGGTCCCTATACCCCCCCCTTTCCCCGGGGAGGGGCATTTTGGGGCCCCCCCGACTCTTTTTTCCCCCCTAGAGGCCATTCCCTGAGGGCTTTTAGGGTCCTTGGGTGGGTTTTGGGGTCCCTGGGTGGGTTTTAAGATCCCTGGGTGGGTTTTGGGGTCCCTGGGTGGGTTTTGGGGTCCCTATACCCCCCTCTTTCCCCAGGGAGGGGTATTTTGGGGCCCCCCAACTTTTTTTTCCCCCCCAGAGGCTGTTCCCTGGGTGGGTTTTGGGGTCCCTGGGTGGGTTTTAGGGTCCCTGGGTGGGTTTTGGGGTCCCTGGGTGGGTGTTGGGGTCCCTATACCCCCCCCTTTCCCCGGGGAGGGGTATTTTGGGGCCCCCCCCCACTCTTTTTCCCCCGCAGAGGCCGTTCCGGGGAGCATCCGCACGGCCGAGCACTTTGTGGGGTTCCTGCGGCGGCTGCTCTCGTACCTGCGGGCTCGGGTGCGGGGGCCGCGCGTGGTCCAGGAGAGCCCCCCCGCCTTCCTCAAGGACCTGCACGAGCGCGTCTGCATCGACCGCAAGCCCCTACGGTCAGGGGGGACCCCCAACTTTGGGCCCTGGACCCCCTTTTGGATCCTGGGTCCCCCCCCACCCCCTTTGGCCTCTGTTCCCCTGGGATCCTGGGGGAGGGAGGTGGTTCTAGAGGGTTCTTGGGGGTCCTAGAAGGGTCCTAGAGGGCTTAAAGGGATCCCAGGCGGCTCTACTGGGTTTCTGGGGGTCCTAGAAGGGTCCCAGGGGGTTCTAGAGTGTTCTTGGGGGTCCTAGAAGGGTCCTAGAAGGCTTAAAGGGGTCCCAGGGGACTCTAGTGGGTTCCTGGGGGTCCTAGAAGGCTCTAAAAAGGTCCCAGGGGGGTCTAGAGGGTTCTTGGGGGTCCTAGAAGGGTTCTAGAAGGCTTAAAGGGGTCCCAGGGGGCTCTAGAGGGTTTCTGGGGGTTCTAGGAGGGCCCTAGAAGGGTTTCAGGGGGCTCTAGGGGGTTTCTGGGGGTCCTAGAAGGGTCCTAGAAGACCCTAAATGGGTCCCAGGGGGGTCTAGTGGGTTCCTGGGGGTCCTAGAAGGGTCCCAGGGGGTTCTAGAGGGTTCTTGGGGGCCCTGTAAGGCCTTAAAGGGGTTCCTGGGGGTCCTAGAAGGGTCCCAGGGGGGTCTAGAGGGTTCTTGAGGGTCCTAGAAGGGTTCTAGAAGGCTTAAAGGGGTCCCAGGGGGGTCTAGAGGGTTCCTGGGGGTCCTTGAAGGGTCCTAGAGGGCTTAAAGGGGTCCCAGGGGGCTCTAGAGGGTTCCTGGGGGTTCTAAGAGGGTCCTAGAAGGGTTTCAGGGGGCTCTAGGGGGTTCCTGGGGGTCCTAGAAGGGTCCCAGGGGGTTCTAGAGTGTTCTTGGGGGCCTTGAAAGGCCTTAAAGGGGTCCCAGGGGGGTCTAGAGGGTTCTTGGGGGTCCTAGAAGGGTCCTAGAAGACCCTAAATGGGTCCCAGGGGGGTCTAGAGGGATCTTGGGGGTCCTAGAAGGGTCCTAGAAGACCCTAAATGGGTCCCGGGGGGTCTAGAGGGTTCTTGGGGGTCCTAGAAGGGTTCTAGAAGGCTTAAAGGGGTCCCAGGGGGATCTAGAGTGTTTCTGGGGGTTCTAGAAGGGTCCTAGAAGGCCCTAGAAGGGTTTCAGGGGGCTCTAGTGGGTTCCTGGGGGTCCTAGGAGGGTCCTAGAAGGGTCCCAGGGGGTTCTAGAGTGTTCTTGGGGGCCCTGTAAGGCCTTAAAGTGGTCCCAGGGGGGTCTAGAGGGTTCTTGGGGGTCCTAGAAGGGTCCTAGAAGACCCTAAATGGGTCCCAGGGGGGTTAGAGGGTTCTTGAGGATTCTAGAAGGGTTCTAGAAGGCCCAAAATGGGGTTCAGGGGGCTCTAGAATGTTTTTGGGGGACCTAGAACGCCCTAAATGGGTCCCGGGGTTGTCTAGGGGGTTCTTGGGGGTTCTAGAAGGGTCCTAGAAGACCCTAAATGGGTCCCAGGGGGCTCTAGAGGGTTCCTCTTGGTCCTAGAAGGGTCCTAGAAGGCTTAAAGGGGTCCCAGGGGGCTCTAGAGGGTTCCTGGGGGTTCTAGGAAGGTCCTAGAAGGGTTTCAGGGGGCTCTAGGGGGTTTCTGGGGGTCCGAGAAGGTTCCCAGGGGGTTCTAGAGGGTTCTTGGGGGCCCTGTAAGGCCTTAAAGGGGTCCCAGGGGGCTCTAGAGGGTTCTTGGGGGTCCTAGACAGGTCCTAGAAGGTCCTTAAGGAGTCCCAGGCCCCCCCCCCCCCCACCTCTGACCCCCCCTTTCCCCCCCAGGTTCTGTGCCGAGCGCCTCCAGTCCCTTCTCCGAACTCTGGAGGTCGCGGCCATCGCCGATTTCTCGCCCCTCGTCCTCGTGGCCTCGTTCGCCACCCTCGTCAGCTCCTACAGCCGAGGTGGGGGGCACGAGCCCCTTAGCGGGGGGGGGGCTTATCAGTGAGGGGGGGGCCACGAGCCCCTTATCAGTGAGGGGGGGGGCCTTATCAGTGAGGGGGGGGCCACGAGCCCCTTAGCAGCGGGGTGGGGGGCTTATCAGTGAGGGGGGGGGCCACGAGCCCCTTAGCAGCGGGGTGGGGGGCTTATCAGTGAGGGGGGGGGCCACGAGCCCCTTAGCAGCGGGGTGGGGGGCTTATCAGTGAGGGGGGGGGCCATGAGCCCCTTAGCAGCGGGGGGGGGGGCTTATCAGTGAGGGGGGGGGCCACGAGCCCCTTAGCAGCGGGGTGGGGGGCTTATCAGTGAGGGGGGGGCCATGAGCCCCTTAGCAGCGGGGGGGGGGGCTTATCAGTGAGGGGGGGGGCCACGAGCCCCTTATCAGTGAGGGGGGGGGGCCTTATCAGTGAGGGGGGGGCCATGAGCCCCTTAGCAGCGGGGGGGGGGGGGCCTTATCAGTGAGGGGGGGGCCACGAGCCCCTTAGCAGCGGGGTGGGGGGCTTATCAGTGAGGGGGGGGGGCCACGAGCCCCTTATCAGTGAGGGGGGGGGCCTTATCAGTGAGGGGGGGGCCACGAGCCCCTTAGCAGCGGGGTGGGGGGCTTATCAGTGAGGGGGGGGGCCACGAGCCCCTTATCAGTGAGGGGGGGGCCACGAGCCCCTTATCAGTGAGGGGGGGGGGCCTTATCAGTGAGGGGGGGGCCACGAGCCCCTTATCAGTGAGGGGGGGGCAGGATCCCCTTATCAGTGGGGGGGGGGGGGGGCCTTATCAGTGAGGGGGGGGCAGGAGCCCCTTATCAGTGAGGGGGGGGGGGCCCAGGATCCCCTTATCTCGTCCCTGTCCCCCCCCCCCTCAGGTTTCACCATCATCATCGAACCCTTTGACGAGCGAAACCCCAACGTCTCCAACCCCGTCCTGCACTTCAGGTGGGGGGACAGGGGGGGACACGGGGGGGACCAGAGGGACAGGGGGACATGGGGGGGACAGGGGGGGGACCTGAGGGGCAGGGGGGGGACAGGGGGGGACATGGGGGGGACCTGAGGGGCAGGGGGACACGGGGGGGACCAGAGGGACAGGGGGGGGACATGGGGACATGGGGACATGAGTGGGACACAGGGGGGACATGGGGACACGGGGGGGACCTGAGGGACAGGGGAACATGGTGGGGACATGGGGGGGACATGGGGACATGGGGGGGGACCTGAGGGACAGGGGAACATGGGGGGGACATGGGGGGGACATGGGGACATGGGGGGGGACGTGAGGGACAGGGGGACATGGAGGGGACCTGAGGGACAGGGGGACACAGGGGGGACATGGGGGGGACCTGAGGGGCAGGGGGACATGGGGACGGGGGGGGACCTGAGGGACAGGGGGACATGGGGGGGACACAGGGGGGGACATAGGGACACGGGGGGACCTGAGGGACATGGGGACATGGGGGGGACATGGGGGGGACCTGAGGGACATGGGGGGGACAGGGGGGGGACCTGAGGGACATGGGACACAGGGGGGACATGGGGGGGAACCTGGGGGATGTGGGGACACGGGGGGGACCGGGGGGGGGACATGGGGGACATGGGGGGGACCTGGGGGACAGGGGGACATGGGGGGGACATGGGGACACACGGGGGGGGACATGGGGACCCGGGGGGACCTGAGGGACATGGGGACATGGGGGACACGGGGGGGACATGGGGGGGGACCTGAGGGACAGAAGGGGGACACAGGGGGGGACCTGAGGGACAGGGGGACACGGGGGGGACATGAGGGACATGGGGGGGACCTGAGGGACATGGGGGGGACCTGGGGGACATGGGGACATTGGGGGGACGTGGGGGACATGAGGGGGACATGAGGGGGACATGGGGGGGACTGGGGGGGGACATGGTGGGGCTATCGGAGGGGACATAGAAGGGATGGGGACATGGGAGGGGACATTGAGGACATGGGGGGGCCCAGGGCCGCGGGCCAAGGGGGGAGGGGACACGCTGGGGACGCCGCTGTCCCCCTGTCCCCAGCTGCATGGACGCCTCCATCGCCATCAAACCCGTCTTCGAGCGCTTCCAGTCGGTCATCATCACCTCGGGGGTGCGGCACCGTGGCCCCCCTGGCCCCAGTGTCCCTTCTCTGTCCCCCCATGTCCCCTTTGTGTCCCCAATGTCCCCCATGTCCCTTCTCTGACCACCAATGTCCCCCCAATGTCCCCCTATGTCCCCATTGTCCCCCATGTCCCTTCTGTGTCCCCCCATGTCCCTTCTCTGTCCCCTCGTGTCCCCTCAATGTCCCCCAATGTCCCCCATGTCCCTTCTCTGTCCCCCCATGTCCCCAATGTCCCTCAATGTCCCCCATGTCTGTTCTCTGTCCCCTCATGTCCCCAATGTCCCCTCAATGTCCCCTCGTGTCCCCTCCATGCGCCCCAGTGTCCCCCATGTCCCTCATGTCCCTTCTCTGTCCCCCAGTGTCCCCCAGTGTCCCCTCAATGCCCCCCAGTGTCCCCCCATGTCCCCCAATGTCCCTCAATGACCCCCCAATGTCCCCCAATGTCCCCCAGTGTCCCCCCATGTCCCTTCTCTGTCCCCCCAGTGTCCCCAGTGTCCCTCAATGTCCCCCCAAGTCCCCCAATGTCCCTCAATGACCCCCCAATGTCCCCCAGTGTCCCCCCATGTCCCTTCTCTGTCCCCCCACTGTCCCCAGTGTCCCTCAATGTCCCCCCATGTCCCCTCAATGCCCCCCAGTGTCCCCCCATGTCCCTCAATGTCCCCCCAGTGTCCCCCAATGTCCCCCCAATGCCCCCCAGTGTCCCCCCATGTCCCTCAATGTCCCCCCAGTGTCCCCCAATGTCCCCCCAATGCCCCCCAGTGTCCCCCCATGTCCCCCCATGTCCCTCAATGTCCCCCCAGTGTCCCCCAATGCCCCCCAATGCCTCCCAGTGTCCCCCCATGTCCCCCAATGTCCCTCAATGTCCCCCTAGTGTCCCCCAATGTCCCCCATGTCCCTTCTCTGTCCCCCCAGTGTCCTCAATGTCCCCCCAATGCCCCCCAGTGTCCCCCCATGTCCCCCCATGTCCCTCAATGTCCCCCTAGTGTCCCCCAATGTCCCCCCAATGCCCCCCAGTGTCCCCCAATGTCCCTCAATGTCCCCCCACGTCCCTTCTCTGTCCCCCCCTGTCCCCACCGTCCCCTCTAACGTCCCCCCCTGTCCCCGCAGACCCTGTCCCCTCTCGACATGTACCCCAAAATCCTGGATTTCCGCCCCGTTACCATGGCGACCTTCACCATGACCCTGGCCCGGACCTGCCTGTGTCCCATGGTGAGGGGACAGCGATGGGGACCCCCCTGTCCCCAAGGGGGAGGGGACACCGGGACCCCCTCCCTCCCCTGGGGACACGGGGGTCTCCGTGTCCCCCACCTCGGTTCCACCGAGGTGGGGGACACGGAGACCCCCGTGTCCCCGAGGAGGGGTTGGGGGGGACCCCAATGTCCCCTAGAGGGGACAAGGGGGGGGTCCCCGTGTCACCGTGTCCCCTCCCCGCAGATCGTGGGTCGCGGCAACGACCAGGTGGCCATCACCTCCAAGTTCGAGTCGCGCGAGGACATCGGTGAGTGGGGACGAGGGGCGTCCCCATGATGTCCCCGTGGGGTCCCCATAGTGTCCCCATGTCCCTCTTGTCCTCGTGGGGTCCCCAGCGTCCTTGTGGCCCCATGTCCCTCTTGTCCGCCATGTCCCCGTGGGGTCCTTGTTGTCCTCATGGTGTCCCCATGGTGTCCTCCTTGTCCCCGTGGCGTCCCCCTTGTCCCCGTGGTGTCCCCATGGTGTCCCCGTTGTCCCCGTGGTGTCCCCGTGGTGTCCCCATGGTGTCCCCCTTGTCCCCGTGGTGTCCCCATGGTGTCCTCCTTGTCCCCGTGGTGTCCCCATGGTGTCCTCCTTGTCCCCGTGGCGTCCCCCTTGTCCCCGTGGTGTCCCCATGGTGTCCCCGTTGTCCCCGTGGTGTCCCCGTGGTGTCCCCATGGTGTCCCCCTTGTCCCCGTGGTGTCCCCCTTGTCCCCGTGGTGTCCCCATGGTGTCCTCCTTGTCCCCGTGGTGTCCCCATGGTGTCCCCCTTGTCCCTGTGGTGTCCCCGTGGTGTCCCCATGGTGTCCCCATGGTGTCCCCCTTGTCCCCGTGGTGTCCCCCTTGTCCCCATGGTGTCCCCATGGTGTCCCCGTGGTGTCCCCCTTGTCCCCATGGTGTCCCCATGGTGTCCCTGTGGTGTCCCCACTGTCCCATGTCCCCATGTCGTCCCCATGGTGTCCCCATGTCCCTGTGGTGTCCCCATGTCCCCGCTGTCCCCCCCCATCCCCATTGTCGGGGTGTGACGTTGGGGTGTCCCCATGGGACGTTGGGATGTCCCCGGGTGTGATTTTGAGGTGTCAGGCTGTGATTTCGGGGTGTCAGGCTGTGATTTCAGGGTGCGGGGCTGTGATTTTGGGGTGTCAGGTGTGACTCTAGGGTGTCGGGCTGTGATTCTGGGGTGTTGGGCTGTGATTTCGGGGTGTTGGGTGTGATTTTGGGGTGTCAGGCTGTGATTTCAGGGTGTCAGGTGTGACGCTGGGGTGTCAGGTTGTGATTTCGGGGTGTCAGGCTGTGATTTCGGGGTGTCAGGCTGTGATTTCAGGGTGTCAGGTGTGATTTTGGGGTGTCAGGCTGTGATTTTGGGGTGTCAGGGTGTGATGTTGGGGTGTCAGGTCTGACTCTGGGTTGTCAGGCTGTGATTTTGGGGTGCGGGGCTGTGATTTCAGGGTGTGGGGCTGTGATGTCGGGGTGCCGGGCTGTGATTTTGGGGTGCGGGGCTGTGATTTCGGGGTGCGGGGCCGTGATGTCGGGGTGCGGGGGTGTCGGGGGTGCCGGGCTGTGATTTCGGGGTGCGGGGCCGTGGTGTTGGGTTGCGGGGCTGTGATTCCGGGGTGCGGGGCCATGATGCCGGGGTGCGGGGGTGTCGGGGTGCGGGGCCGTGATTTCGGGGTGCCGGGCTGTGATTTCGGGGTGCGGGGCCGTGATGTCGGGGTGTCGGGCTGTGATTTCGGGGTGCGGGGCCGTGATGTCGGGGTGTCGGGGTGCCCCCAGCGGTGCTGCGGAACTGCGGGGCGCTGCTGCTGGCGCTGGCGGCCGTGGTGCCCGACGGCCTCGTCGCCTTCTTCACCAGCTACGGGCACCTCGAGGCCACCGTGGCCGCCTGGTACGAGCAGGTGAGACCCCGCGGGGACCCCCCAGCCCCACGGGGACCCCCCTGCCCCACGGGGACACCCCCCTGCCCCACGGGGACCCCCCCTGACCCCCAACCCCTGCCCCATAGCGACACCCCCTGCCCCACGGGGACCACCCCTGCCCCACGGGGACCCCCCAGCCCCGCGGGGACCCCCCCTGACCCCCAACCCCTGCCCCATAGCGACCCCCCCTGCCCCACAGCGACCCCCCTGCCCCACGGGGACCCCCCTACTGCCCCACGGGGACCCCCCCCTGCCCCACGGGGACCCCCCCTGCCCCACAGCGACCCCCCCTGCCCCCCAACCCCTGCCCCATGGAGACCCCCTTGCCCCACAACGACCCCTGCAGCCCCACAGCAACCCCCCAGCCCCCTCCCCACACGCTCCTGCCCCCCCCCAGCCCCCCCCACACCCTCCTGCCCCCCAGCTCCTGCCCCCCCCAGCCCCCTCCCCATACCCCTCCTGCCCCCCCAGCCCCCTCCCCACACCCTCCTGCCCCCCCCAGCCCCTTCCCCACACCCTCCTGCCCCCCCAGCCCCCTCCCCACACCCTCCTGCCCCCCCCAGCCCCCTCCCCACACGCTCCTGCCCCCCAGCCCCCTCCCCACACCCTCCTGCCCCCCCAGCCCCCTCCCCACACCCTCCTGCCCCCCCCAGCCCCCTCCCCACACCCTCCTGCCCCCCCCAGCCCCCTCCCCACACCCTCCTGCCCCCCCCCAGCCCCCTCCCCACACGCTCCTGCCCCCCCAGCCCCCTCCCCACACCCTCCTGCCCCCCCCAGCCCCCTCCCCACACCCTCCTGCCCCCTCCCCACACCCTCCTGCCCCCCCCAGCCCCCTCCCCACACCCTCCTGCCCCCTCCCCACACCCTCCTGCCCCCCCCAGCCCCCTCCCCACACCCTCCTACCCCCCCAGCCCCCTCCCCACACCCTCCTGCCCCCCCCAGCCCCCTCCCCACACCCTCCTACCCCCCCAGCCCCCTCCCCACACCCTCCTGCCCCCTCCCCACACCTCCTGCCCCCCCCAGCCCCCTCCCCACACCCTCCTACCCCCCCAGCCCCCTCCCCACACCCTCCTGCCCCCCCCAGCCCCCTCCCCACACCCTCCTACCCCCCCCAGCCCCCTCCCCACACCCTCCTGCCCCCCCCAGCCCCCTCCCCACACCCTCCTACCCCCCAGCCCCCTCCCCACACCCTCCTGCCCCCCCCAGCCCCCTCCCCACACCCTCCTACCCCCCAGCCCCCTCCCCACACCCTCCTGCCCCCCCAGCCCCCTCCCCACACCCTCCTGCCCCCCCCAGCCCCCTCCCCACACCCTCCTACCCCCCCAGCCCCCTCCCCACACCCTCCTACCCCCCAGCCCCCTCCCCACACCCTCCTGCCCCCCCCAGCCCCCTCCCCACACCCTCCTACCCCCCAGCCCCCTCCCCACACCCTCCTGCCCCCCCAGCCCCCTCCCCACGTGCTCCTGCCCCCCCAGCCCCCTCCCCACACCATCCTGCCCCCCAGGGGATCCTGGAGAACATCCAGCGCAACAAACTCATCTTCATCGAGACCCAGGACAGCGCCGAGACCAGCGTCGCCCTCGAGAAGTACCAGGAGGTGGGGGGGGAACTGGGAGCACTGGGAGGGGGGGACTGGGAGCACTGGGACGGGGGGGGACTGGGAGAACTGGGACGGGGGGGGACTGGGAGCACTGGGATGGGGGGGACTGGGAGCACTGGGACGGGGGGGACTGGGAGCACTGGGAGGGGGGGACTGGGAGAACTGGGACGGGGGGGGACTGGGAGCACTGGGAGGGGGGGACTGGGAGCACTGGGAGGGGGGGGACTGGGAGAACTGGGACGGGGGGACTGGGAGCACTGGGAGGGGGGTCCCTGATCCGTCTGCCCCCCCCAGGCCTGCGAGAACGGCCGCGGCGCCATCCTGCTCTCCGTCGCCCGCGGGAAAGTGTCCGAGGGCATCGACTTCGGTGAGGGACACGGGGACATCGGGGGGGACAGGGGACACAGGGACCTTGGGGGGACAGGGGGACATCTGGGGTACAGGGGACACAGGGACATTGGGGGGACAGGGGGACATCTGGGGTACAAGGGACACAGGGACCTTGGGGGGACAGGGGGACATCTGGGGTACTGGGGACAACGGGGACATTTGGGGGGACAGGGGGACATCGGGGGGACAGGGGGACATCTGGGGTGACAGGGGACACAGGGACATTGGGGGGACAGGGGGACATCTGGGGTACAAGGGACACAGGGACCTTGGGGGGACAGGGGGACATCTGGGGTACTGGGGACACGGGGACATTTGGGGGGACAGGGGGACATCGGGGGACAGGGGGACATCTGGGGTACAGGGGACACAGGGACATCGGGGGGACGGGGGACATCTGGGGTACAAGGGACACAGGGACATTGCAGGGACAGGGGGACATCTGGGGTACAGGGGACACAGGGACACGGGGACATTTGGGGGGACATTGGGGGGACAGGGGGACATCAGGGGGACAGGGGGGCAGGGGGACATTTGGGGTACAGGGGACACAGGGACACGGGGACATCGGGGGGGACGGGGACATCTGGGGGATGGGGGGACATTTGGGGTACAGGGGACACAGGGACATCGGGGGGACGGGGGACATCTGGGGTACAGGGGACACAGGGACATTGGGGGGACAGGGGGACATCTGGGGTACAGGGGACACAGGGACACGGGGACATTTGGGGGGACATTGGGGGGACAGGGGGACATCAGGGGGACAGGGGGGCAGGGGGACATTTGGGGTACAGGGGACACAGGGACATCGGGGGGACGGGGGACATCTGGGGTGACAGGGGACACAGGGACACAGGGACATCGGGGGGGACAGGGGGACATCTGGGGTGACAGGGGGACATTTGGGGGAACATCTGGGGGGATGGGGGGACATCTGGGGGGACGGGGGGACATTTGAGGGGACAGGGGGACATTTGGGGGGACAGGGGGACATTTGGGGGGCATCAGGGGGGACGGGGGACATCTGGGGGGACAGGGGGACATTTGAGGGAACATCTGGGGGGACAGGGGGACATTTGGGGGACAAGGGGACATTTGGGGGAACATGTTGGGGGACGGGGGGACATTTGGGGGGCCAGGGGGACATGAATGGGTGTGGCTGATGCTGGGTCCCTGCCCCCCTGTCCCCCTGTCCCCCAGTTCACCACTACGGCCGAGCCGTCGTCATGTTCGGGGTCCCCTACGTCTACACCCAGAGCCGCATCCTGAAGGTGAGGGGCAGCCGGGGGGCGGGGGGGGGGATCCCCTGGATCCAGGGGGCACCAGGGGGATCTGGGGGGTGCCCAGAGGAATCCATGGGGTGCCCAGGGGGATCCGTGGGGTGCTAGGGGGGATCCGTGGGGTGCTAGGGGGGATCTGTGGGGTGCTAGGGGGGATCTGTGGGGTGCCAGGGGATCCGTGGGGTTCCCAGGGGGATCCCTGGGGTGCCCAGGGGGATCTGTGGGCCACCAGGGGGATCCATAGG